>NC_136790.1:33991060-33998560 GCF_951216825.1 Electrona antarctica | reverse complement strand
GTCGAGCAACAGCTCCACCAGAGAGCTCCAGGCTTCCCTCTCCAGAGCAACATTAGTGACTTCACAGCGCATCCCAATGCAACGTGCTGAGAGTTTGCTGAGATAATGATGAATGTTGTTGGGAATAAATGTATGAAAATATGGAGATGCAAGGTTTCTGAGCGACAGCAAAGGAAATGTGTTATTGTGTAAGAACTAATGAATGACATGAAATAATGTTACCTCTGTGCGTGTGTGTGCGCCCATGGGCGTGTCGGTGTGTGTGTGTGTGACTGTGTTGGTGTGTGTGTCTGTCGGTGAGTGTGTGATTATGTAACTTCCTCTGAATTAGTGTTTCCCAATCTTTTTGTCCTTGTTTTGTTCCTCCAACCCCCTTGCAGCCCATGAAATAAATCAAATAAAAAGGAAAGAAGTACATTTCTTTTGTTGTTGCTATTTTTGAGGGGCGCTAGCCTTGAGCTTTGAGAGTTTATGTAAACACAAACATTGAAGAGAAAAGTGAGGACGCAAATTGTGATTGGCCAGAATGAGATGATGTATGATGACGTATGATGATAATTGATAAGACCACCCCTCACTTCACACGGGTGTTATTTTTGGCAATAATAATGACAAAATAGTGATTCTGGGTTGAAAGAAAGTGTTTCTTCTTATTCTTAATAATATAATACAATGTATTTATAAGGCGCCTTTCAGGGCACTCAAAAACAGTCAATAAATGGTAAATGGTAAATGGTGCATTTATATAGCGCCTTTATCCAAGGCGCTTTACATAGATTGTGCATTACATTCACCCATTCACACACACATTCATACACCGATTGCAGCGGAAACCATGTAAGGTACCAACCAGCACATCGGGAGCAATTTGGGGTTCAGTGTCTTGCCCAAGGACACTTCGACATGTAGACAGGAGGAGCCGGGATTCGAACCGCCGACCCATGGATCATTGGACGACCTGCTCTACCTCCTGAGCCACAGCCGCCTCAATACAAAACACAGTTAAAAATTAAAAGGAAAGCAAAAACTAAAGTAGGCCTACAGCTTGCAGCAGAAGACACAGAGGTCAGCCATAACAGGTGGGTTTTGAGGTGGGTTTGGAATATGGTGATTGAGTCCATGTTTCTAATATCAGGGGGGAGAGAGTTCCAGAGGTGAGGGGCAGAGCGGCTGAAAGTTCTTGACCCCATGGTATTCTTCTTCTTCTTGTCTCCACCAGGCCGAAGGCATGGGGAGAGAATATGTTTTGCACTCCGTGTGTGAGTCCGTCCGTCCGTCCATCCGCCCATCCGTCCGTGCGTGCGTGCGTGCGTGCGTGCGTGAGTGCGTGAGTGCGTGCGTCCGTGCGTGCGTGCGTCAGTTACCAAATTTTGCACGCACACTCCCTGGATGCCAACCATGAACCTCTGCCCCAAATTCTCCAGAACGGCCTGTTATAGCGCCACCAGGAGGCCGACTTTTGAAAAACCCATTTTTTTATATTACTCCTCTGGATTCTGTCCAAAAATCCCGCAAATCGTTACACACTATCTCTATAGTCATGTGTTCAAGACGGATATGTCTGATATTTCATATTCCATCCTAATTGGCTAACATTGGCTTTCAAAGTTTGAACAAAAAGCATCAAATCATAAACGCAGCGTGCAATTTACGTGAAATCTTTAACAGACTTTCCTACTAGGCTGAGGAATATATCCCACCCTTTTCACATTGGCCTGTTATAGCACCACCAACAGGTGGATTTTTGCAAAACACATGTTTGGAACAAAATGCCTCAAATCATCCAATTGCCATCCAAGGCGTAACAAGAAATGGCACCCTTTTCACATTTGGCCTATTATAGAGCCACCAGAAGGCCACAACCTGACCTGCCCTGGTGGAAACCTGTGCCCCGAGGGGCACTTTATCTAGTTATTATTACTTTACTTTTGCGTGCGTGTGTGCGTGCGTACCTGACGGGCACCACGCGGGCCCCAGCAGACTCCAGGTATTTGACATAGGAGGCAGCGATGTATGAGGAACCAAGAGCAAACTGATCATCTGGAAGATTCTCCTGTGCCAACACACCTGGAAGGACAGACAGACAGACAGACAGACAGACAGACAGACAGACAGACAGACAGACAGACAGACAGACAGACAGACAGACAGACAGACAGACAGACCGATCAAACCATATCACACTTATATAAGACACCTGAACATCAAACCTTAAAGGAGCACTTCACTACACCTGCAACTCCATAATCACTTGATTATAGTTGTAATTAATTGAATAGGCCTAATCGAAACTCTGACATGCTGACATATTAGTTGATGATTAATTGTCAAGCAAATAATTGTGATTAATTATTTCATTGTGTTTCTATTGTTGAACGTTGAACCATTATGTATCCCAAATTGTATCGAGCCGCCGCTGGTCATTTCTGCCGTTTACGAAGCTGTAAAGGGCAGAAATATTTTTTTTATAATTTTAAATAACTTAATTTAAAATGATATTATAATTGCCCTCTATAACTAAAAAATTAAATGAAAAACGCCTTCAATATTTTAGTAGAATACATTAATTCCATAGCCTGGGCTGGACCACACATGGGCAAATTACTTCATCAATTTACGACAGAACTCAATGTCCCCATTGAGTGAAACAGAAATTGAATTTGAAATTGAAAGTGAATTTGTAAAATAAATGAAATATTTAAGTTGCTTTTATTTTAGGACAATTTATACTGTAGCCTATTAAGGCATATTTGGCCTATTAGCCAGGGATCCTTAATTTTTTCAGTCCAGTTAAGGGTTGACATTGACATCACATGTCCATATAGCCCATAATCTATTTGAAAATAGCCGGTCTACAAGCGTACTGTAGGCTAAGCGAGATGCACATGCAAATAGCCTATATAGAGATTATAGACATATAGGCCTATATACTTTGTATTTGAAGGGAGATGTGTGTGCCTGCGTACGATGCGTGACAGATGGAGAGAGGGCGAGAGAGAGAGAGAGAGAGAGAGAGAGAGAGAACAATTTTGTAGCTAATGTTCCCGATGTTCTCAGAACATCGGGAACATTAGCTACAAAATAGGCTATATATAATATAGCCTACGTTACACTGATTACAGTAGGCCTATAGGCTACATTACGCCGCTACATTACGCCGCTACATTACGCCGCAACAACAACACTCACGGCGTCAGTGTGTCCCGGACCGGTTGCCGTGTCCGCATACAGAGCATCATGTGCGGGACACTCACCTACGATGGGTCGGTAGTTGTTCCACTGCTGTAGGTTGAGCCGCGGTGGGACAGCCGCCGGTGCCGCAGAACCCAATGCGACCAGAGCCGCTAACAGCACGATCCGCCCCGCACAACACATTATGAATGACAATAAAACAGCCAGGCAAACAACAATACAGTAAAGAACCAAATGTGCGGCTATATGGCTTGATTGGCTTCAGAGCCTACAGTTTGTAGGTGCAGCTCTTGCTTGCCTCTTGCTCCACTGAGGATGCGTGCAGGTTTTTCCTCACAACCCTCCCACTCAGCGCAGCACCACAGGTTCTCAAAGTGTAGCCCCCACACCCCTCCCCTCCCTGATCTTGGGGGGAGAGAATGAATATTCAGGTGTAAGGACATAACATTTACAGTATAGGCCTGCCTATGTTCATGTTCATATAGGGTAGATAATTGGTAGTTAATTATTATTAGTCCACTTGCCAGATGCATGCCATTTTGAGTGCCCTAACGTTTTATGTTAGAAATGTTGAGTATGGGTCCCCAGCATATAGAATCTGCCAGATGCTACAGTAACTTGCATATGTTGAGCAATTTTCATAATTGGCATAATATGTGACCATATACCATTATCAACCTATAAGGCAAAACATTTCAAATTTTCATCCTGCTTTAAGTAGCATGTGACTCAAGGGTTTTCATGATGCTGAATCCATTCCAAGCAATAGTTTGGCACAAAAAACACTCCTTGGGCTAAAATCACAAATGTGATGAGGTCAGCACATTTGGGTAAGTGGCCAAACAGGTCAGCTCCATATATGGAGATATAAGTCATAAAGAACAAAAAGGCCATGCACCTAAGAGTGCTCCACAGTGTGCGGAGATTCTGTTCTTACCTATACGAACAACTGAGAAATCATTGGTGGATGCCAAAAACGTATTAAGAACAAAATAATGTCCTCTTAATAACTTCTTAAGAACGGTTGCCCAATGTTGTCAGTTACTGGGAAGTCGGATGTCAACAACTTCCACCACAGAAAAGGGAATTAGAATTTCAAGGGAGTGACTGGTTGAGTCAACACCATAATTAGGAAATGTGCTCATATAATCATGCAATCACATGTGTCTGCTATAGTAATATGGAAGGTTAAGAGAACAGAATATAGCCTACGGCTCTACGCGCAACCATGGGAAAGGAATTGATCAGTGGTTCTCAAACGTTTTTGTGTTCCGGACCACTAGCATATGTCAGTTAAATATTGACTGTTAAAGCGCAAATAACATGAATTTTAAAACTGCTTTTAATATTTAATATCATATTGTCTATATATGTCCCTCAAAGTTATTTCTAATGGTTTGAGCCTCAATCACCACTCTGATATAACCAGGCATGTCATTTGGGGGGGGCGCTGATATGCAGATTATTTAATATTTGAGTAATTATAATACTGGTGCTAGATAAAACCAGGCTTGTTTCCATTCCATGCCAGCTTGGAAAATCAACATTCATTGATAATGATGATTGATTCATTGATTGGACATTGTAAACAAAGTGGAAATGCAAATTTGGAACTGAAGACAAAGTAGGGTGACATTGATTACATCACGATGAGGCCAAAATCAGTTGAGCTGTTTCTGAGAGCAATTTCCATTAAAACACCTATATTATATGAAAGCCTGATTGTTCAAAATTGGTTATTTGTGGGGATAGAAAACACATATGGGAGCCCCAAAAACACATAAGAAATGTAAAAAGTTGAATATTTTGTTATAGGTCCTTTAAGGGCTTGATATAATGAACCTCAAATCAATAAATTAAATGAATGCGAATGTGAAGGTACCACTATTCCTCATGATTCCTCAATATTCCTCAGAAGATGCCACATTCTCCTACTGGCCAAAAGGTGCCAGTACTGTATGCCAAAGAGTGCAGCCATGCACGGGATACAGGCAGTCTCTGTTACAAGAGACCACTGCATGAAAGGCCTATGCTCATGACTGCTATACCAATGTGGAGAACAGGGGCACATATAGACACTGCAACAGAAATCACTGGTCAGTCTCCTGGAACATCGGATGGCTGTGCAGCTTCCTGCAGGCGTGTGGGAATTTACAGTCAACATCTGCTCCTTACACAGACTGACACATACTGTAAGGACAGGCATTCCTTTGGAACGAGGCACGCCACACTGGCGCCTTGCGTCAGCTGTGGAAGTCACTCATCAGAACCTCAGACTGGGCATATCCTGACCCAAATAAGCTGTTCATCATGGCAACAGATGCCAGTGATGCGAGCCTGCATGGGCACTGTGTGCACCACCCGTGGCACCTGTCACATGTGATGCAACTGTCACCTGTCAGCAGGTGATGCAGCTGTCACCTGTCACATGTGATGCAACTGTCACCTGTCAGCAGGTGATGCAGCTGTCACCTGCTGTCACCTGCTGTCACCTGCTGTCACCTGCTGTCACCTGTTACCTGCTGTCATCTGTTACCTGCTGTCACCTGCTGTCACCTGTTACCTGCTGTCACCTGTTACCTGCTGTCACCTGTTACCTGCTGTCACCTGCTGTCACCTGTTACCTGCTGTCACCTGTTACCTGCTGTCACCTGTTACCTGCTGTCACCTGCTGTCACCTGTCACCTGCTGTCACCTGCTGTCACCTGTCACCTGCTGTCACCTGTCACCTGCTGTCACCTGCTGTCACCTGTCACCTGCTGTCACCTGTTACCTGCTGTCACCTGTTACCTGCTGTCACCTGCTGTCACCTGCTGTCACCTGCTGTCACCTGTTACCTGCTGTCACCTGCTGTCACCTGTTACCTGCTGTCACCTGCTGTCACCTGCTGTCACCTGCTGTCACCTGTCACATGTGATGCAGCTGTCACCTGTCACATGTGATACAGCATGTCAACTGTCACATGTGATACAGCATGTCACCTGTCACATGTGATACAGCATGTCACCTGTCACATGTGATACAGCATGTCACCTGTCACATGTGATACAGCATGTCACCTGTCACATGTGATACAGCATGTCACCTGTCACATGTGATACAGCATGTCAACTGTCACATGTGATGCAGCTGTCACCTTTAAGCAGATATAGATTATGCCATTCCAGAGGACAATGGCTCCCATTCCATAAAAACACACTTCTGTTTAACCATAGTCCAGTAGTAACACAAACACAATCGTTGATTGAATATTAACCTATAAAGAACTGACAGAACAGTTCCCTGTTTGTTTTAATTTATTATTTTTTACCTTAAAACATTTCTTTTAACGGCTCCTGGGACCAGGCCATATTTGTGTGTGTTTGGTTAAAGTGTCTTGCTCGGGGACACTTCAACACATTGCTGAGGTCTGACTTCTAGCTGGGACCTCCGAAGTCCTGAGTCCTAGCCTATAGCTTGCCTCAAAGTAGTCAGAAGAGTCGAAAAATGCTCTATAAATGCAAGATTATGAAGACATGGACATACTGTATGGACAGTGGTCATGGTAGAAATGTGTTAATACTGTCATACTGATAACCTACTCATTTGCATCTTAAAGGTAGAATACCTTATGGGGTTGAGGCAGTGCTCTGAAATGCCAGCCTGCTTGACTCCCAGGTTGAACAGAAAACAACCTGACTAATATAGGCTACGCATGCTCAGTGTTGAAAAAGAAAAATAGTCTCAATGTGTTTTTGCGTGCGTGTGCGTGCGTGTGAGTGTGTAGAGTGCGTGCGTGTGGAGTGCGTGCCTGCGTGTGCGTGACAGTGATTGGTACTACTGCAGCTCCTGGTTTAGTGGATTCTATAGTTTTACTGAGGAATGAATTGCCATGCACCTCCACTGAAACACCAGCAGGGAGAGCCATCTCCTACACAGGGACAGTTTTGAGTTATGAAGTTCATCTGCATTCATGGGTCTTCTCTTCTTCAACAGGAGGTCCGGGACTCATAGGGCAGGGATCTACAAGCTCAGGCGATGTGAGCTTGTAGATCGGCTATTTGTAGTTAATGTGATTTTGGTTGACCACACGCAAGTGGTCCGTAAGAGTCAAGTCAAGTTTATTTATAGAGCACATGACAAGCGACTAAGCGAGGACTCAGTGTGCTTCAATGAAATACATATACAAAAATCAAGAATTATACAAAAATGAATTAAGACAATTACATATGATTAAAATACAATAATGAGTTATTTAAAATAACATAGGCTACATATTTCACAGTCTATAGTTGAATAGCGAAGGTAGAAACCCATAACCGGGCCGTG
>NC_136790.1:33966060-33986060 GCF_951216825.1 Electrona antarctica | reverse complement strand
TTGAGAACCACTGATCTAATAGCAAATCATCACATTCAGTGCTACAAATACACAAAGCTGTGCATAGGAGGGGCTAGCGCCCCTAAAACAAATGTCAAAATGACCCTTGTGTGAACTGAGGGGTGCCTGTAAATGTTTGTTTAACGTGCTCTAGTCTAAACACACAATAAAAAAGTCCATAGACTTGGCTGCCGTGTGACGTAATTTCAAAAGCCAGACGTTGGAGCCACTCAATAAAGGGAAATCTCATTTTTCTTTGGGTGAATGCAACCTTACCTTTGCTTTCATCTACAGTACATGAAAGAAATTCATTATTTTTTCCTCCAGGGAAGATACATTCTTCTTCAGCCATAATAAATAGTAAAAATCTCACCCGTGTGAAGTGGAGTGCAGGTCGCTCTTATCATCATGCATCATCTCATTCCGGCCAATCACAATTAGGACAATGTTTGTGTTGCAAACAAAACAGGCCATTCATTATCAATGGCATTTAATGTTTGTGTTGGGACAAAGTTTGTGTTTACACGCACACTAAAAGCTGGACATAGGAGGGTCACAAGATGTATTGGCCACATGTCGTCACATGTCGTGTTTAATTGTTTCATTTTGACTGCCAACTACGAGATATCTCGTAATAATTAATAATTTTGCTGAAACTCAACTTTTTGCCCTGACCCGCTTGTTTGTGACCGCATCACTGTCGTGTCGTGCCAGTAATCACTATAAAGCACACCCTGTCATGTAATAGTGCTGAAGCGAAACGCAGTCAATCTCAAGCGCACTGCACTGCCTGAACACCATATACTGTCTGTTATGTTTTATTTGTCTTGGACAAATTAGCGTTCATTCTGTGATGTGTGTGTGTGTGTGTGTGTGTGTGTGTGTGTGTGTGTGTGTGTGTGTGTGCATAAGACAGGCAAATACATGCAAAATATTCATGGCCTCAGTGATAAGAGAGAGAGAGAGAGAGAGAGAGAGAGAGAGAGAGAGAGAGAGAGAGACCTGTAAGAGTGGGCAGAGAGAGAAAGGCTGCGATAGAGGCTGGTTTGTCATTCTTATCACTGGGGGAGATTCCATTAATCAGTGGACTGGAAGATCAAATAACTAGTGTGTGTATGAGTGTGTGTGTGTGTGTGTGTGTGTGTGTGTGTGTGTGTGTGTGTGTGTGTGTGTGTGTGTGTGTGTGTGTGTGTGTGTGTGTGTGTGTGTGTGTGTGTGTGTGTGTGTGAGAGAACTATGTCTTTTAATGGTTTGTTTCTTATCGCTGACGGGAAGGAGGGGATGAAGTGGAGAGCAGGAGAAGGAGAGGAGAGGAGTGTAACATGAAGTAGGAAAGGAGGTGCTTGAACCCATGGCTTATCATTGTTTAAACATATTTAAAGGGATAGTTCAGATTTTTTTAACTTAAGTTGCATGAAATATTTGCCATTAATATAGTGGTTGCAACTGTATTCATTGATTGCCCGAGTCCTGTGGTGGGAGTTCTGCTCTGGTTTTGGTTAATATTAAGTCGTTCCGGTCATTTTGAGGGGGCACTGGGGCCACACATTAAAAGTAAATGAATTCACAAAACTAGCGTCATTTTAATTGCTGACCTATTTCTAAAATATTAGTGCAACTTTCGTTCAACTTTGACCCCTCTATTTTTTGGGCGTAGTGATATGGACATAAAAAACATAGTGTGATAGAGGGGTCACAAATGAATGAATGTTGCATTATATGGTAGAAATAATACAAATGACGCTAGTTTTGTGAATTAATTTACTTTCAATGCGTGGCCCCCTGTGCCCCCCACAAAATGACCGGAACTACTTAATATTTCACCAAAACCAGAGCAGAACTCCCACCACGGGACTCGGGCAATCAACTAATACAGTTGCAACCACTATATTAATGGCAAGTATTTCATACAGCTTAGGTTAAACAATTCTGAACTATCCCTTTAAAGGACTACTTTGCCCATTTTGAATCTTATCTTCATAAAATTGGTCCTCAGCTGGATGGAAAATGTCATTTACAGGTAATTCATAAGGATATATGAGAAAAGTTTGTTTACTTTGACCAACGATTAAAACCCCTGTGCGAGGAATGGGCATACGCGATTTCCCCTTTACACAGCTCGTTACCATTTTGTTTGGTAAACATGAAATCAAGAGTGCAGCCTGAACCTAGCAGAGTGACTATGTGTGGTTGAACTGTGCTCAACCACACATCCCAAAATAATGTGAAAACTTCCACGACCGTCGACCAAAAGGACAACCTTTCTGTCTTCTCTGAATCTCTGCCATGTCACAGGTGCGACCAATTAATGTACAAAATCAAACGCTGTCGCTGAATGATTACGCAATCAACACAGACACAGATGTTGGCAAGGCATCGGTCATCGATTTCTGTCTCTCTGTTGGCTGAAAGAGACACGCTCATTAATTTATCAGGAAATAGTGCAAACAAACGCGTGGATGGATTTTCCCCTCTTTTTATTTTTCTGGGGACTCCCCTGGAGGACCTCTGGGGGTCCCTGGGCCCCACTTTGATAACCACTGGGGCGGCGGTGGCTCAGGGGTAGAGTGCCTGGATGGCTGGATGGCAACCGCAAGGTTGCCAGTTCGAACCCGGGCTCCCCCAGAGTTACTGTCGAAGTGTCCTTGAGCAAGACACTGAACCCCTAATTGCTCCCGATGTGCTAGTTGGTGCCTTGCATGGTTTCCGCTGCCATCGGTGTATGAATGGGTGAATGTAATGCACAATCTATGTAAAGCGCCTTGGATAAAGGCGCTATATAAATGCACAATTTACCATTAAGGCAGTGTGTGTGTGTGTGTGTGTGTGTGTGTGTGAGTGTGTGTGTGTGTGTGTGTGCATGCGTGTGCGTGCATGTTTGCAGTGCAGTGGGCGAGAACTGCAGTCATAATAGGATCTGACGATGACTCATACACAGTACACACAAGGTTCATATAGAAACAAAATCTCCTCTCCTCTCCTCTCCTCTCCTCTCCTCTCCTCTCCTCTCCTCTCCTCTCCTCTCCTCTCCTCTCCTCTCCTCTCCATCTCTCCCCTCCTCCCATTTCTCTCCTCTCCTCTTGTCTCCTCTTTCTAAAACTGGAATTCAACCATTTATTTCCCCAACATCGGAACCTGCATCTCAATAAGATTTAGATAATCTCAAAATCATTTCTTTCTGTGGCAATATGACCTCAGTGACAGTCAAATTTAAAAAGAGTCTTCGTTGTTCTCTTAATTTTAATGAACTTGTGTTTTATTTTTGGGAGGATGTTGTTGGTTCATGGGTAAACACACAAGTGGTCCGTCCAATCATCACACACGCGCATGCACACAGGCACGCACGCACGCACGCACGCACGCACGCACGCACGCACGCACGCACGCACGCACGCACGCACGCACGCACGCACGCACGCATGCACGCACGCACGCACGCACGCACACACAGCACGCACGCACGCACGCACACACACACACACACACACACACACACACACACACACACACACACACACACACACACACACACACACACACACACACACACACACACACACACACACACACACACACACCATCTGAGATAAGATGCGGCCCTTGTCCCGATATCACCAAGGTCATCACCTTATCAACCTCTCCTCTCCTCCTGTGCAGGCAGGCTGCCTGTCACACTCTGAAACAAACTAGAATGATGCAATTAGCAATTGCAAGTGTGGTTGCCTCTTGTAATACATTTTCTCACACATGTTTATATAAGTGGAGATGCTGATGTCTATGTCATAATTATGTCATACATCATAATAATGGCATAATGGAAAACCCCATAGAGTCAGTAGACCCACATGATGTCAGAAGTTACTCTAGAAAGTTAGAAACATATAATAAACTGACTAACAATAGTGTGGTTGCCCTGTGGCCAACCACACAAATACAAGCATAATGTTGTGACACATGCATATGGTTGTGAGGTTGTGACTCATAAAAGCTTACATTCTTTACACCAGTGGTTCTCAAAGTGGGGTCCGGGCCTCCGGGGACCCCCAGGGGTTCCAGGAGATCGCCAGAAAAACAGTACAGTACAGTACAGTACAGTACAGTACAGTACAGTACAGTACAGTACAGTACAGTACAGTACAGTACAGTACAGTACAGTACAGTACAGTACAGTACAGTACAGTACCACTCACTTCAGACGGGTCTGATTTTAATTATCATTAAACATTTGAACAACATGAATGTTGTATGGTTGTCCCTGGTACAAGCCATCTCCAGATGGGCGTCCACAGCCAAATACATGGCTCTATACTCTCCTCTCCACTTTTCTTTTATTTTCCATTCCCTCCTGTCCTGTCCTCTTGAAATGTACTGCAACACTGAAAAGAGAAGCTGTTTCTCTGACTGGGATAAAGTTATATCCAGATTTATTTGGGCAGGGAAAAAACCTAGAGTGAGGCTCAAGACATTACAACTACCAAAGGAAAGAGGGGGATTGGCCCTTCCATGTTTGAGAGATTATTATAGAGCAGCTCAAATCCGACCATTGATTGGATGGTGTAAGCCAAGTTACAAATCAAGATGGAAAGATATAGAGGGTTCAATGGGAAGGGGTCTACCTATTAACATGTTGGTGGGAGACCCATCCTTGGTCAAACACTTGTCGGATCCTCAGAATGTGATGATAACAGGTTCATTGAAGGTGTGGTGTGAAATAATTAGGAGATATAAACTGAAGGACAAAATTGGAATTCTCAAATGGTTTGCATATGATTCAGACTTCAGACATAGTACACATGACATGAGGTTTAGAGGTTGGATTGGGAATGGCCTCTCTGCATATTGTACTCTTTTAAAACAGGGTAATGTGATGAGCTTCCAGGACCTGAAAGACAAATTTAATTTACAGAATCAGGACCTTTTTAGGTACCTACAAATCAGAGACTTTATAAATAGAAAGCTATTAAGAAGAGAAGATGCAACAGGAGTAGAGATCATTAAGATTTTCCAAAATGCGTATGCAGGCTCTACTTATCAAAAGATAGTTTCAAATTTATATGTAGTGCTTCAAAACATGAAAGGAGATAATACTCTGAATATTAAAGCAAGATGGGAAGCAGAGGGCAACTTTACTATATCAGCAGAAGAATGGGAAAGAATATGTAAACATCAGTGGAAAATGAGTAGTTCCCCCACATGGAGAGAATTCAGCTGGAAAAATGTGAGTCGTTTCTTTTGCAGTCCAGCCCAGAAACGACATTACACGTATCAGTCGGACTCTGTGGGGAAACATTGGCAAATCATTTTCATGTGTTCTGGAGTTGCCCTTCTGTGGTTCCATTTTGGAGAAGTGTCCACACCACAGTGTCCTGGAAGCAGTTTTTGGTGTTGACATTCCTTTTGATTTTAAAACCATGTATCTTGCAGATCTGGAGGGACTTCAATTTGTAAAGCAGGATCAGTATCTATTGAGGGTATTGCTGGTGGCATCCAAAAAAGCCTTAACAAAAAAGTGGCTTACAAATGTAATACCAACTATAAATGAATGGATTGATTTAATCTATAGTATATTTATTATGGAGAGAATTACATTCAGCTTCAGAGGTCAAGTTGAAGTCTTCACAGATAACTGGGTTAGATGGATTGCTCATGTTTCTACCATAAGACCTGATTTTGTATAGTTTCAGTTAAACCTGTTTAACCTGTATATGCACCTGTTTGAGGTACTTATGTATTATGAATGATCATCGATAGAGAAGAGAGGCAGACATCTCCCCTTGTGTGTATTGTACGTATATTGTCTTGTTTTGTTTTCGGTTGTATGTATTGTCAATTGTCAGTCGTTTCGTTTTCATGTATGTTTGATTAAAATTCAATAAAACGTAAATTGAAAAAAAAGAAAAGAGAAGCTGTGTGTGTGTGTCCGTGCGTGCGTGCGTGCGTGTGTGTCAGTGTGTGTGTAATGGAGAGAGTAACAGACAGGGAACAGGGGGAAGAACGGAAAGGAAAGTGTGAGAGAGAATTGAATTTTAAAATGTTCCTTCATCGATCCAAACGTTGGATTACATCTAGAACCAACCACAATGACAGAGAGAGAGAGAGAGGAATAGGGAACATGGTGTAAGTGCGTGCATGTGTTTGTATGCACAGAAACAACTGTATCTGTGTGTGTGTGTGTGTGTGTGTGTGTGTGTGTGTGTGTGTGTGTGTGTGTGTGTGTGTGTGTGTGTGTGTGTGTGTGTGTGTGTGCGTCCTACACTGGCTCCCTCTCTGCTTTCCTAACGTCTATATTTCTCTTGCACTCTCAGGATCATCACGACAGAGAGTGAGAAGTCTGTCTGTCTGTCTGTCTGTCTGTCTGTCTGTCTGTCTGTCTGTCTGTCTGTCTGTCTGTCTGTCTGTCTGTCTGTCTGTCTGTCTGTCTGTCTGTCTGTCTGTCTGTCTGTCTGTCTGTCTGTCTGTCTGTCTGTCTGTCTGTCTGTCTTTCTGTCTGCCTGCCTCTCTCTTGCACCATTGTGGGTCTGTGGGTCATATGAATGTCAGTTGTACTGTTGATGCAGATTGGAGGCAGTTAGTTAATTAGGTTTTCAGTTAATTACACACACACACACACACACACACGCACACACACACACACACACACACACACACACACACACACACACACACACACACACACACACACACACACACACACACACACACACACACACACACACACACACACACATCAATTATAACTTCAACTATAGGAGCATCATTTAGACACAAATTATGAAACCAAGCCTGTCTAAGCAACATGTTACAAGCCTGTCTAAGCAACATATACAAGCCTGTCTAAGCAACTTGCTACAAGAACTTGTTTTCCAAACAACTTTATAAAGTATCTTCTATATCAGTGGTTCTCAACCTGTGGGTTGGGACCTCCAGGGGTGTCCCCACGTTATTTTGTGGGTGTCCCCATGACAGCGAAGTGATATTAAGACCTTTTTTAATAGGCCTACGCCTACCTAAAAAAATGAATGAAATAAATAAAAAAAGACCTTAACTGCATCAAAAGTAATCAACAATAGTATAAAAACTGGTCAAACATATTGGCATAACGCATCGCAACGCGAGGTGTTGTTAACTTGGAGATCTTCTATTTCCATATTTATCTGTGGCGTACCGAGTCCAACTAAATTTAATACCTTAACTCCGACAATTCCAAGTGCTTTTCAGGGTGGGGGGTCCTCAGTTCAAATATGATTATTTTGGGGTCGCGGCCGGACTACTGTTCTAGGACAGCAGTTACCAAACATTTTCATGTCAAGGACACCCTAGCCTCGGAAACCAAGACACCCAAATGAACATGCATGCATTAGGCCGCAGAACACCATCTGAAAATATTCTGTGCCACGGACGCTCATACAAGATTTGTGATTTTTCAAAAATATTCCACCAATTTATTGATATTATTCACTTAAATATAAATTTCCCGTCAGAATGAAAAAACATGCAGTAATCCTGGTCTCTAAACTACCTCCCCCTGGCCAGCCGGGGTGCCTGGAGGGGAAAGGAACTGGTCGGAATAACGTGTTCCTTCCACGGGCTACGTCCGGCCGGGGAAACTCCCCCGTCAGGTGAAAAGAAGCAGCTTGGACTCCTCATGCAGAAGGAAGCATGAGGTCAGTCCGCTGCCCCCCCCCAGGTTGGCAGAGGAAGTGTAGCGCCCAGGATTAGATTAGATAATTGACACTGGGTGAAAAAATGGGTTTAAAAAAAAAGAAAAAAGAACGAAATAGATGACAGACAGACGGACGGACGGACGGACGGACGGACGGATGGACGGACGGACGGATAGACAGACAGACAGACAGACAGACAGACAGACAGACAGACAGGGTCTCTGTCTGTCTTTAATTGTCTCTAAAGGACAGGCTGATCTTTCTGAATGGCTGACAGATAATAGTGCGAGCATGTGTGCGTGCGTGCGTGTGTTCTGGTTATCAGTCACCTTGAGTGATGAATGGCTCTCTGATGGAACTGTTGTATTGTTCTTAGATCAGGTGTCGTCAACGTTTTTCAGGCCAATGACCCCCATACTGTATAAAAATGGTATCCCGTAGCTTTGTATCTTCATGTCGCTGGCTTCCATTCACCATATTCTCCTAATCGGAAAATATGCCGTGAGAGCAAAATTGCCTAGTCAATAATTGACAACAAATGGTAGCTTGTTGCGACTGTAGGTCGCAGATTACTATGAAAACCTGCAGTGAAAACAGGTTAGTCGTTCCGTCAGTCATTCTGTCACACCACCATATATGGCCGTCAGTCCCTCACGCCTCGTGACACGCCAAGCCACCATATATGGCCGTCAGTCAGTCACGCCTCGTGACCCGCTCCATATATGGCAGTCTCCATATATGAAGATCACGACACTGACCTCATCAAACCCTGGATATCCATACATGGAGAAGACTGGATCATCACCTAGATCTGCATAGCCGGCCAGCAACTGTACATCTGACCTCAAACCCTTAGATCTCCATATATAGAGGTGACCTGTTCTAGCCTGTACTGTAGCTTTGTATACCAGTGTGTGAACACACCATAATTGAAGAGCCAGTCAGTCAGAGATGATTATTATGATAATGACATCATTATTATTCAGCGCAGCTTCGTGTCCTGCCCTGTTTACCCTCTGTGTGTGTGCGTGTGTGTGTGTGTGACTGTGTGTGTGTGCGTGTGTGTGTGTGTGCATGTGTGTGTGTGTGTGTGTGTGCGTGTGTGTCTGAGTGTGTGTGTGTGTGCGTGTGAGTGATCGCATGAGTCAATGGGGGGGAATGTTTTTGCATGCATGAGGGCACATAATGCGCATTTTATTGTCATTTTTTGTATTGCGTGTGTGTGTGTGTGTGTGTGTGTGTGTGTGTGTGTGTGTGTGTGTGTGTGTGTGTGTGTGTGTGTGTGTGTGTGTGTTCACCATTGTCCATGGGTGGGGTTGGCAACGCGTATAGGCTAATTTGTGCCTGATGGAAAATGTTAGATGTTTTATATTAAAATACTACTAACGCACGCCAAGATTTTGTGCATTTTAAAAGCTATAATAGGCCTGTTGTGTTGCAAGCCTATAGATATATGTAATTTCATTAATTTATTCCCCGCATTATTTCACCCATGGTTTATCCAATATTAATTAGTAATTATATTTGATTGACCCAAATCCATGCGGTTATCCGCACATCTCTAGTATAGGTACCCTCACAAAAGACATACACTAATCCTGGTCCCTCCCCCTGGTCAGCCTGATGGAGGGGAAAGGAACTGGTTAGAATAACGTGTTCCTTCCACGTGCTACGTCTATACCCCCCCACTGTCAAGTGATAAGAAGCGGCCTGCTCACTCCTCATGCATTGAATTAAGGAAGCATGAGCTCAGTTCG
Organism: Electrona antarctica; assembly: GCF_951216825.1. Classification (NCBI taxonomy): domain Eukaryota; kingdom Metazoa; phylum Chordata; class Actinopteri; order Myctophiformes; family Myctophidae; genus Electrona; species Electrona antarctica. The sequence goes on along the minus strand of NC_136790.1, from coordinate 33,976,639 downwards.
GGGCTCTCCCCAGGTTGGCAGTGGGAGAGTAGCACCCAGGATTGCGGGGCGGCTTTGGCTCAGGGGTAGAGTGACTGGATGGTAACCGCAAGGTTGCCAGTTCAAACCCAGGCTCCCCCAGAGTTAGTGTCGAAGTGTCCTTGAGCAAGACTCTGAACCCCTAATTGCTCCTGATGTGCTGGTTGGTGATTGCATGGTTTCCGCCGCCATCGGTGTATGAATATGTGTGTGAATGGGTGAATGTATTGCACAAGCTATGTAAAGCGCCTTGGATAAAGGCGCTATATAAATATAAATCGTCGCACAAAAATGTATCATTACAGAAATACATTTTAAAATCAATTATAGCCCAGTATGTTACAGTAACTCTTACTCAAGTGCAAATCTGACAGCAAGTCTCACTAGTCGAGTAATATTTGACCATGAATACTGTACTGACACAAGTACTGGAGTTGAGTACTTTGTCCACCACTGATAGCTGTGCACAGCAGCAGAGACTCAGTGGAGACACAGTCATGTGTACTAAATGATATTATGACTGAAGAAGGTGGGAAAGAAAGAGGAAGCGAGAGAGAGGGGAGAGGGGAGGATGCATGGCGAGATGGATGTGACATTGAGGGAGAAAGATAAATGAAAAAGCAGAGTGACCGATGGAGAGAGTTATAGAAAGATAAGGAGAGAGAGAGAGAGAGAGAGAGAGAGATAAAGAGGAAGTAGCTGGGGGAACAAAGGTGGCAGGAGAGATCTGCAGAGTGGTCGTTAAGAGATAGGCGTGTGTGTGTGTGTGTGTGTGTGTGAGATCAATAAACAGATTTTTCTCCCTACTTCACCTCACTGCCATAAATTCCGCTTCTCTCTCTCTCTCTCTCTCTCTCTCTCTCTTTGTATTGACGTCTCTTTCAAAATCATTCTTTATGTCTCTCTAGCTCCATCCCTTTGTTGGAAGCCGTCAATAACTTGTGTTGTTCAGTTTATCCTCTGACCCCCCCACCCCTCCCTCACCCCCCCCCCCCTCTCTCTCTCTCTCTCTCTCTCTCTCTGTCATGTTTTTGAAAGATTTTGATCAATTTGGAAAGCGTTTGAAAAAAGAAAATAAATGGGACAATCTGCATGATGAGTACTTTTAATGTTGGTAATTTAAGTATATTTCAATGCCAAATTGTAGGCTACTCATACTCAGAGTCAACGGTCTGAGTACTTGTTCGACCGCTGTCTGCTCTCTGGAACAAAGAGTGTCCTCAGGCTACAGCAAGCTGTCAGAGGAGAAAGGTACAGCAGCCTCTGTCTACTGTGTGATGCAAATCCCATGCATTAAAATGATAAAGTAAAAATAAAGATAAACATTTGGCACCAACCAGAACGTGTATAGGTCACTTTGACCTCTCTATTGATCATTTTGTACAATTCAGAATGAGAAAACGCCTGTTTCCATTGTGGTCCTATATATACATATGTACTGTATGTGCAAAAATAAATCTTCTAAAATCTTCTAAATCTTCAAAATAAAATGACCAAAATAGCCATTGCACCAGGTCTTTAAGGTCTGCGGAGGCGGAGACAGATTTGTCACATTTTGTCCGTCGAAATTGTTATCCGTATGTGGATTGAAATCAACCCGACTTGCATTCAGGGTACGCTCGCCAGAAGTACCCGTGGTGACCTTTGGACAGTAGTGAACAAAACGTTGAGCAAAACGAACAGACGGACAGATTGAGATGTGTAGTGGACAGACGGACAGATTGAGATGTGTAGTGGACAGACGGACAGATTGAGATGTGTAGTGGACAGACGGACAGATTGAGATGTGTAGTGGACAGCAGTACAGACGGACAGATTGAGATGTGTAGTGGACAGCAGTACAGACGGACAGATTGAGATGTGTAGTGGACAGCAGTACAGACGGACAGATTGAGATGTGTAGTGGACAGCAGTAGTTGGCAGCAGCAGAGTATAGTGGTAGTCATGCTTGAATACACAGCTGTAGGGAGGAGACACGCACGCACGCACGCACGCACGCACGCACGCACGCACGCACGCACGCACACACACACGCACGCACGCACACACACACACACACACACACACACTCAGTGGTTACAAGACACAGAGAGAGAATGAGAGAGAGAGAGAGAGAGAGAGAGAGAGAGAGAGAGAGAGAGAGAGAGAGAGAGAGAGAGAGAGAGAGAGAGAGAGAGAGAGAGAGGGAGGGAGATAGAGAGAGAGAGAGAGAGAGAGAGAGAGAGAATAGCAAGAAGTAGGATTGTCACGATCATGACATTTAACTTGACAAAAAGATTGTGGTTAACGATTCTTTTCTGCATAACATTATTATAACAAATGAACAAATTTCTGTTTGGCATTTAGGGTTGTAAACAATACAACAGATATTACATAACTTATTTGTTAGATTGAAATTTGATTTATTTAAAGAAATATACTACAACATATATATACAACATAATAAAAATGTTGGAAAAAATTGAAATAGCCAGTTTCCCCCCGTTTTAAAATGTATGAAAATGGAAACGTCTATGGTAATTGAGGGAAGAGGGAGGCCGAGAGGAAGGATGTAGGGAGCAAGGGAAGTGGGAGGAAAGACAATGATTTGAATTAGTGATGCATGTTGATGGACCAAACTCCATCCATACACATCAAGGCCCTGAGGTGGAGGACGCACGCACACACACACACACACACGCATGCGCACACACGCATTACATTACATTACATTACATTACAGTAATTTAGCAGACGCTTTTATCCAAAGCGACTTACAATAAGTGTATTCAACATAGGTAGGGAACAAAAACTACTAATCACCAGAAGTCTTTAGTGCATTTTCTGCAAAAACAAGCAACCAAGAGTATACCTAGCGCACGCACACACACACACACACACACACACACACACACACACACACACACACACACACACACACACACAACGCGTGCATTTATCCTATCTCTGAATCAGTTGAGAGACAGGCAGTGCACGAGAGACAGACAGTATGACAGCTGAGAGAGAGACAATGTCGAGAGACAGACAGTAGGACAGCTGAGGGGGAGACAGTGTAGATGAGACAGACAATACAGCGGTGAGGGAGACAGTGTAGGAGAGACAGACAGTAGGACAACTGAGAGATAGACATTGTAGGAGAGACAGACAGTAGGACAACTGAGAGATAGACAGTGTAGGAGAGACAGACATTAGGACAACTGAGAGATAGACAGTGTAGGAGAGACAGACAGTAGGACAACTGAGAGATAGACAGTGTAGGAGAGACAGACTGTAACTGCTCCTAAACCATCTTCATCTGGTGCAGAAATAAGACAACGTCCCAACTGATATCACGAGGGCTTTTTATTTATCCCAAGCGACAGCGTGAAAAACTGCAAAGAAATCACATAATATTTTTTAACCACAATTAATTATTACCACATGAAATTATGAATGCCCTTGTCAGTCAGTCATGCTGTCTTTTTAAATGTCCATGAATTGTCCATATTCTCACAATGAAACTGGGAACATAACGTATGCGCCTTCTGCACAGACTCTTAGGAGTTCAGTTAAGTTCTTGTTCTTTTTTATATTATTTTATTTCTTATCTTTTGTGGAGACTCACTGACATGAAAGAGCTCCTCTCTTCACCTCTGCTCTGTTTGTTCTGCCCAAACATGCCCAAACCCAACAGGTGATTGAAATGAGGTGATTAGCTGCTTAGGTGAGCCTAATTCAACCTGCCCATGAAACAGACAAATGCAGAGCACAGTAGATGGCACTATCTCACCATGCATTTACCATACAAATACCAAAAACTACAGTTTGTTGCCCAAAACAAAAATACAATTCACAATATGCAATTATGCATTTTCAGAAAAATAAGCAAAATAAAATATTACAGCATACCCATAACTGGGACAGAACCTGCCCATGAAACAGACAAATGCAGAGCACAGTAGATGGCACTATCTCACCATGCATTTACCATACAAATACCAAAAACTACAGTTTGTTGCCCAAAACAAAAATACAATTCACAATATGCATTTTCAGAAAAATAAGCAAAATAAAATATTACAGCATACCCATAACTGGGACAGCTACACAGACAGTAGGACAACTGAGAGATAGACAGTGAAGGAGAGACAGACAGTAAGACAACTGAGAGATAGACAGTGTAGGAGAGACAGACAGTAGGACAACTGAGAGTGAGACAGTGTTGGCCAGACCGTAATCAGCGTTGCAGTGAATCTCAGTGTTGAGACAGACAGAGAAAATAGAAAATGTCAGTGTGTGCGTGTGTGTGTGTGTGTGTGTGTGTGTGTGTGTGTGTGTGTGTGTGTGTGTGTGTGTGTGTGTGTGTGTGTGTGTGACTGTGCATTAATTTGTCTGCTTTAGTCGTTAACTGATCGTCTAACAAGGCAGATGGCTTGACATTAGCTGCCCGCTAGCATCATTTATGATGTAGACATACGAGACATTTATACAGTGGTGGACAGGACAGTAACTATAAATGTATTTACTTGAGTACTGTACTTGAGTACATTTTTGGAGTGTGTGCCTTACTTGAGTATTTTGGATACTTTTTAATTTGTTTATTCATATTTTGTGCTCAGACAAGACACTAAAACTAAAAAAACTAAAAAAATACTTTAATATAACTTTCACTGCACTACATTTCAAACACACCCATAATCACAACACCTGAGGGAGTTCAACAAACCACGTGCAACCCAGATTCGGCTCAAACAAGGGATTAAATTAATTTCTCTCCTATGCCACTAAAATGTGGAATGCCCTACCAACATAGCCTCGCGTAGCGATACAAATATCACTGCGTGGATATTAGTTTCGTCCCTATCAGTATTATACTTTTTTTGCAATGTCCAGTCCCATGTTAGAATACTGGGCTCCCAATGGTTATAGCCTGGTTCCAGACAAATCTGGTTGGCTCGTCACCACTTCGGCCGTGAAGTCCTCCCATAATTGAGAGGGTTCAGACTTAAAGGTATATTCAGTGATTTGACTTAATTCAAATATCACTTATTTTTTCTTTTTTTCTGGATAATCCTCCCTACTATAGAGTGTGCTGACCATATAAGGAGTTCCTCCCTGTCCCCAGTTAACCCCTGGGGTCAAAAAACCCTAGTTTCAGTTTTGGTGGCGGGTGGCAAAGCCTTCATCCAATCAGGATGAGAGGGGCCTTCCTCCAATCATGATCGAGTGGGGGCGGGCCTTGGTGCACATGCTGTTGGCCTGTTGCACTTCCCCCCACTGCAGAGCGTGCATGTGCACATTTTGTTACTGGGGCGGACTGGGTGGTTTTCCAAATGACCCAAATCACTGAATGCTCCTTTAAAGGTATATTCAGTGATTTCACTTAATTCAAATATCACTTATTTTTTCTTATTTTTTGGATAATCCTCCCTACTATAAAGTGTGCTGACCATATAAGGAGTTCCTCCCTGTCCCCAGTGAGCCCCTGGGGTCAAAAAACCCTAGTTTCGGTTTGGGCTTTGGGTGGCAAAGCCTTCATCCAATCAGGATGAGAGGGGCGGGCATTGGTGCACGTGCTGTTGGTCTGTTGTACTTCCCCCCACTGTAGAGCGTGTGCATGTGCACATCTTGTTACCGGGTGGACCGTTTTTTTTTCCAAATCACTGAATGCTCCTTTAATCTGCCTTGGGCAATATGCAACCATTGCAAAGGCAGCAACAGCCTTATGATGGACTGCTGCAATTCGAAACTGGCCCCTGTAAAAAAGTCAAAGTCCCCTTCTTTTTCCATACTTTTTTCCACCTTTTTTTCAAAGAAGGGTATATTTGTATGTCTTTAAATGTTCTGATGAATTGAAAATGGAGGACCCTGATGGAAACAAGTCTTAGTGCTTTTCTGGTTTCATGTATTGACTTGTGCTTTCATTTGAAATGTACCGATTCTACATACTGAGAATAAAATGTAACATCAATCACTCACTCACTCACTCACTCACTCACTCACTCACTCACTCACTCACTCACTCACTCACTCACTCACTCACTCACTCAATAAATCAATCAGGGCGGCTATGGCTCAGGAGGTAGAGCAGGTCGTCCAATGATCCCTGGGTCGGCGGTTCGAACCCTGTCCACATGTCGAAGTGTCCTTGGGCAAGACACTGCATGCTACATTGTTAGCTTGCCACCATTGGTGTGTGAATGTGGGAAGTGAGGATGCTGGCGACGACTGTTCGCCGCTTCACCTCCCAATGTATGAATGAATGAATGAACCGTTGTAAAGCGCTTTGAGCACTTGGAACAAACAAGACTGTATATATTTTAAGACTGAAGGAACTGCTTCTCAAGTCAACGATTCCAGTCAAACCGTTTCGGCTGCAATGCAGCCTGACAGCATGCTGTGGGTTTGAATCCCGATCCTGACTCATTTCCTGCGTGTCACTCCTCGTCTCTCTCTCCATCTCTATTTCCTGTCAATCTACTGTATACTATCAATAAAGGCAAAAAAAAAAAAAGAAAACTGTTTTGCTTGCTTCTTTTTAATAATCATTGACTAAATATTGTTGTTGACTTTTAGTGATTTCCCATACAAGCTCACAATGTCTCGCTACATAGCTCGTTGTGACCTTGTAGATTGGCTATGTTTCACTACTACTGTCATATATTAAACTTAAGTTACGACAAAAAAACATTTGAAAAAGGTTGAAATTTAAAAAGTTTTCTGCCCGACGACAGCAACAGCATGCAGATGAGGTCACGTATGAGCCTCATGGATAGACTATTCACAATTTGCATATATTTGCACATTATCATCAGTGTCCATTAGAAAGCCAACCAAAACAAAAGAGGAGGGAAATAAACTTCACCTTGAGGGGAAAAACTAAATAAAAGCAATTATACCTGCAGCAAAAAAACATTAACGATTGCAACAGTGTTTTATACAATGGACGTATCCATCATTGTCAAAACAGATAAAAGAAAACAGATAAAACAGAACAGTAAAAAATAAAAGAATTGCTCAAATTGACAAATATTTTCCTGCACTGCATTAAACCAGTTGGTTCTCAACCATGTGACAGTGAAGTGACAATGTAAGAACTGTTAAGTCAAAGTAATCAACAAACTACTTTCAGCTGTCCTACTGTCTGTCTCTCCTACACTGTCTCCCACTCAGCTGTCCTACTGTCTGTCTCTCCTACACTGTCTCCCTCTCAGCTGTCTTACTGTCTGTCTCTCCTACACTGTCTCCCTCTCAGCTGTTCTACTGTCTGTCTCTCCTACACTGTCTCCCTCTCAGCTGTCCTACTGTCTGTCTCCTACACTGTCTCCCTTTCAGCTGCCCTACTGTCTGTCTCTCCTACACTGTCTCCCTCTCAGCTGTCCTACTGCCTGTCTCTCCTACACTGTCTCACACTCAGCTGTCCTACTGTCTGTCTCTCCTACACTGTCTCCCTCTCAGCTGTCCTACTGTCTGTCTCTCCTACGCTGTCTCCCACTCAGCTGTCCTACTGTCGGTCTCTCCTACACTGTCTCACACTCAGATGTCCTACTGTCTGTCTCTCCTACACTGTCTCCCTCTCAGCTGTCCTACTGTCTGTCTCTCCTACACGGTCTTCCTCTCAGCTGTCCTACTGTCTGTCTCTCCTACACTGTCTCCCACTCAGCTGTCCTACTGTCTGTCTCTCCTACACTGTCTCCCTCTCAGCTGTCCTACTGTCTGTCTCTCCTACACTGTCTTCCTCTCAGCTGTCCTACTGTCTGTCTCTCCTACACTGTCTCCCACTCAGCTGTCCTACTGTCTGTCTCTCCTACACTGTCTCACACTCAGATGTCCTACTGTCTGTCTCTCCTACACTGTCTCCCTCTCAGCTGTCCTACTGTCTGTCTCTCCTACACTGTCTCACACTCAGATGTCCTACTGTCTGTCTCTCCTACACTGTCTGTCTCTCAGCTGTCCTACTGTCTGTCTCTCCTATACACTGTCTCACACTCAGATGTCCTATACTGTCTGTCTCACCTACACTGTCTCACACTCAGATGTCCTACTGTCTGTCTCTCAGAGGGTTGTCTGCCCTCCGCTGCCGTTAAAGAGAGAACGTCAACCTCATCATTAAAGGGCTGTTCCACTGTTCCGTCTCAGTGGGCTGAATGATCAAACCGTATAAGGTAATAGCAGTTAATAGTCCACACCACTACTCAGCACGTTTATCCATGACTTTGATATTTGTAGGCGTCAGTATTTTCTCCTCCCGATTCATATCTGCAGTCACTCTCCGGAGAATGTGGAAAATGAATGGATTGTATATTTAACTTTAACCTTCATGGTTTTACCTCTACCCGATGCGGTTGAGTGGAAGAAGTGCTCATGTTTTAATTCAGTCAAAGTATCAGGATCAGTGTTAATTATTTAGACTAAAACTATGACGAAAAATCTTCGTCGACTACCTTTTTTCCACAGACATAAACTAAATGAAAATGAAATAAAAAGCTATGATGACTAAAACCCAAGACTAAATAGGCCTATATTGACAGTTTTGCCAACAAATAAAAACTAGATTAAAATGTCAGGTTTGACTCGATTTTTGTCCATTGGCTAAAGATTTCAGTTGACTAAATCTATAGCCAATGGACAAAAATCAAATGTTATCAAATGTTTTTTTATTTAAGACAAAATAGCACAATCAAGAATGAATAAAGAAAACAAAACACAAGAACAAGACAAATACACACAGCAAAAGAAAAGGAACACAAAAACAAACAAACAATCCCACCCACCCCTCCCTCCGGGACAAGCGATGCCACAAAATGCACACCTGCGCCAAGATTCCTACCACTGTGCAATGGGAAAATAATAAAGACTAAATCATATCCTTGACCATATCTGCCAATGCTAGACCAAATATTAATGTTTTCCTCTTTTGCTCCATGTAACCTTGCCGTTGACATCTCCAGATAGATGATATCTAAAAAGTTTAAAGCCCATTGGCGAAATGTCAATGTATGAGGAAGTTTCCAGCACGTAGCAACCATCGTCTTTGCCGCTGTTACTGTTACGATGCAAAGTGATTTGAACCCAATGTGCAGAGTCACAGGAAACAAGTGTTGATTTCAAAGTATTTAATAAGAATAAATGGGATGAGGCAGTGACATCATCCGGAGGGCGGCCCGGAGGTCGAGACGAGGCGGAGGAGGCGCCGTCAGGAGGGCGGCCTGGAGGCCGAGACGAGGAGGAGGAGGCGCCGTCAGGAGGGCGGCCTGGAGGCCGAGACGAGGCGGAGGACCTAGGAAGCGGAGCCGGGTATGCTGCCGACGGAGGCGACGCCAGGGATGCTGCAGACGGAGGCGATGCCGGAGGTGCTGCAGGTTCAGAAGGCGATGCCGGAGATGCTGCAGGCTCAGAAGGCAACGCCGGAGGTGCTGCAGGCAGAGCTGCAGGAAGAGGAGATGGAGCTGCAGGCGGGACTGCAGACACAGGATGCGGGGCTGCCAACGCAGGAGGCGGGGATGCAGGCGGAGCTGCCGACACTGGAGGCGGGGATGCAGGCGGAGCTGCAGACACTGGAGGCGGGACTGCAGGCGGAGCTGCAGACACTGGAGGCGGGACTGCAGGCGGAGCTGCCGACACTGGAGGCGGGGATGCAGGCGGAGCTGCCGACACTGGAGGCGGGGATGCAGGCGGAGCTGCAGACACTGGAGGCGGGACTGCAGGCGGAACTGCAGACGATGGAGGCAGGGCTGCAGGTGGAACTGCTGACACTGGAGGCAGGGCTGCAGGTGGAACTGCAGACACTGGAGGCAGGGCTGCAGGTGGAACTGCAGACACTGGAGGCAGGGCTGCAGGTGGAACTGCAGACACTGGAGGCAGGGCTGCAGGTGGAACTGCAGACACTGGAGGCAGTGCTGCAGGCGGAACTGCAGGTGGAGCTGCAGACGGGACTGCAGGCGGAGCTGCAGACGGGACTGCAGGCGGAGCTGCAGGCGGGACTGCAGGTGGAGGAGGCGGAACTGCAGGCGGAGGAGGCGGAGCTGCAGGCGGAACTGCAGGCGAAGGAGGCGGAGCTGCAGGCGGAACTGCAGGCGAAGGAGGCGAAGCTGCAGGCGGAACTGCAGGCGGGACTGCAGGCGGAGCTGCAGGCGGAGCTGCAGGCGGAACTGCAGGCGGAGCTGTAGGCGGAGAAGGTGGAGCTGCAGGCGGAACTGCAGGCGGAGCTGCAGGCGGAACTGCAGGCGGAGAAGGTGGAGCTGCAGGCGGGGCTGCAGGCGGAGCTGCAGGCGGGACTGCAGACTCAGGACAGGCGGAGGATGCTGCAGACTCTGGAGGCGGGACCCCCGAGGACTCTGCACTCCCAGGGGACGAGGAGGATGCTGCAGACTCTGGAGACGGGACCCCAGAGGACTCTGCACACCCAGGAGACGAGGAGGATGCTGCAGACTCTGGAGACGTGGAGGATGCTGCAGACCCTGGAGACGGAACCCCAGTAGACACTGCACATCCAGGAGACGAGGAGGATCCAGGAGACGTGGAGGATGCTGCAGACTCTGGAGACGGAACCCCAGTAGACACTGCACATCCAGGAGACGAG
>NC_136790.1:33956060-33961060 GCF_951216825.1 Electrona antarctica | reverse complement strand
TATTGAAAAATAGTAGATCTACAAGCTCGTAGCGTGGCACTACGAGCTTGTAGGTCTGCTATTTTTAAAAAATATTGAAAATGTAGTGCAAATCTTGAATGAGTATATATTCTATGAATATATATTCTTTCAGAGCAACATTTTTTACTCAAATCTTTACTTCTGGGGGCGTCCCTGGAACAACATATTTTCAGATGGGCATCCACGGCCAAATACAGATAATTCTGGGGATCCTTGACATGAAATATTGAGCACCACTGATATAGAAACATAAGTATTTCAGAAAACTGTCATGATTTAGAAGACAATTTAAACATTTCGATGTCAGGCCTAAATGCGTTAAATAATGCCTTAGTGTCGCACAACAGCTAATATAATAAAGTTTTTGGACACACAAGGTTTCCACCCGACAGTGACGATAATCAAGCCAAAAGAAAGAAACAGTTCATTATCAACTGCTCTCACTCATTGCCTCTAATGACGGCTCCATCTCGGACAATTGCCGTTCTTAATTGCGCCTCTTTTCCCTAACTGCCATTTTGCTGAAAAACTCTGATCACACGGGCAGTTAATCCACAGCCTGAATTAATTTGTGAGCCTTTCTAATTGTGCCGCCCTCGCAGATGGAATGTGGGGGTCACAAACTGCACTGCAGGCTCAATGCCGCATTGTAGGCTACAGAAAGACAGGCAATGAGTAAAACATGGAATTCCAGTGTAGATTTTGACAGCAATATTTTTATTTACCAGTAGTTCTAGTAGTCTTTTGTATAAATATTCTATTTTATTCATCTGAAAAGTTTTAATCTATAGTTTTAGTCGAATAAATATCTAATAAGATTTTAGACAACTAAATCTAAGGATGATTTTGTCGACCAAAAAATATTTTTGTGGGTCGTAAATGCCTGATTTTACACACAATGTAGTGAAAGACAGTACAAGTAAAGTACAGATACAGTACAGATAGTAAAAACGTTTACTTAAGTACAGTTACAGTACTTAAATAAAAGTATTTAGTTACTAGTCTCCACCACTGATGCTCTGTGTTCTTGTTTCTTGTCGCTGACAAATCTTCCCTCAGTGAAGTGTTCATTATTCTCCCTTCACAAAACCTGCTTGATTGACAGAAAAGTAATTATACTTTATTGATTCCATAAACTAGCAAGACCGAGAGACACGCACAATATGACAACACTTTGGCTGTGTGTCCTGGCACGCGCATACGTCTACGCGCGCGCGTGCGCACGTGTGTGTGCGTGTGCGTGTCTGTGTGTGATTGGTAATCAATAACAACCACCAGTTGACTAGATGGTATCGGTAGGTGAGGAGAAGTGACTCAGCAGAATGATAACTTATCAATTATTTCTATAATGGATTAAATCGATTAGTTTGATTATCGGTTGCACATTGCGTTGTCCTCCTCTGTGACATTGTCACTTAGGGTCAATGGTTCTCAAACTGTGGGTCCCCATATGATTTTGGGGAGGTTCCCAGAGGATTAGCTTAATGTGCACCATTGTTTTCTCACTCAACGGAAAACAAACCAACATACAGTTTAACCCATATACAGTACTGCCTCCTGCTGGACGCAGAGCCAACCGCAGACTGCCGAGCCTATTTCAATGCAGCACACACTGGACTGACATCCTGTCTGGAGTGTCCATCTTTAATGCTAAATAAATAGCGTCAATGCTAGTGAGCTAAAATGAAGCCATCCTTGCTCTAGAAAGCGCCAATGTTTCCATCTAAACCATGCCGGATAATCAGCAAAGACCTCCGAACATCGCGCATTTTATCCAAACCATGGAGAGCTCCGTAGATTTCGAGTTATTCAGCTTTTTAGTCAGCCTGTATGGGAGGTTCCGCCACGAGCAGTTCAACCGTTAAGTGTATATAGCATATACGTTAAGTGTATACAGGGTATCTGCACAAGGACATTTTACCGCTGGCCCAGACGGTTACCTCAACCGTCTGGGCACCTACAGTAGGCTGCTAAGCCAGCCTGGCGGCGTGCCGCGGGCTCGACTCCCGATCCCGACGGCCTTTGCCGCGTGTCTTCCCCCATCTCTCTCCCCATTTTCCTGTCAGTCTACTTTCAACCTATCAATAAAGGCAGAAAAAATAGGCCAAAGGCAAAAAAATATATCTTGAAAAAAAAATAAGACCGCTGTGTCAAAGTAATCAACAAACTATACTTTACAAAATGGTCAAACATTGGTCAAATTGTAAATTATTTCTGAAAGTGTGCTTCTAAGTTTGTACTTTTCAATACTTGACTATTTACTTGAGCACTTCACTACGCTTTGTAGCGATGTAACGTGGACGGACATTTGTTTTTAAACATGCTCGAGTCGTGTAGATGGGAATTATTATTCATAAATTACGTTAATTCAGTTGTATGAAATGTTTTGATCCGATCTAGTGGAAAGGCTACTCACATTAGCTTCGGATGGCTATCTGTTGTTTGTTAGCCATAACACTTGACTGCACCATCTTGATTTGCACGTGCACCCACGCGCACGTGCACACACTTGACTCCAATTCCCCATCCCAGGCACGGAGCATATAGCGGTCGCTGTAATGGCGTTGGCCTGCCTACTTCTCATCAGCTAGTGAGAAATCAACACCTAATCCGACAACACACACACACCATTCAGTCAACATTCAGTCAACATCCGGTTCTGGATCTTCAAAATAAGGGTTGAACGGGGGGATATTATCCTGGCATATAGTTCTTTATAATCCTGGCGGCCAAACGGTTAAAAAAAAATAGGGGGAAAAATTGCTTGTGTAGGCTACGTGACAGGGAGGCAGAGAGAGAGAGAGATGTTTTGTTGCTTTTCTGTATCTGTGTATAACAGTGACAGCCAGATGTGTGTGCGTGCGTGCGTGTGTGTGTGTGTGTGTGTGTGTGTGTGTGTGTGTGTGTGTGTGTGTGTGTGTGTGTGTGTGTGTGTGTGTGTGTGTGTGTGTGTGTGTGTGTGTGTGTGTGCACATTGTGTGTAACACAAAGTGGCATCATGATGTGTGTGCGTGCTCACATGCTTTCTGTGTATGTGTGTGCACTTGCGTGTGAGCGTGCGCGTTGTGTGTATGTGTAACACAGGGTGACAGCATGATGAGCATGTGCGTAATGGAGCTGGCAGGGTGGACTGGATGCCACCGAAATGTCTGAAGTTGGTCACAGCAGGAGAAGGAATAATGTCTCCTCTATTCTCCTGTCCTGTCATCCATCCCCTCGCTTCCATGCAGGGGAGCCATGATCCCACTAATCCCCTGCTTTTCAGCCCTGCTGTCATATCAACGTCTATTATATATTCGGCATTTGATCCACGGACCACCATTTGATGAGATTTAACCTCTCAGACCCAAAACGTAGAATATTTCGTTGTCGTAGGATAAGATTTTGTCCACATTTCCATGCTGGATTGATGTTGGTATACCATAGGAGAGATAACAGGCGAACGTCGAGCAAAATAACAATTCTTCTATCTACATTCTAATTGTGTAGACTTCTTGTAAATAAAGTAATGCAGATGTTTAACAATAATTTAACAAAAATGTTACACGTTCAAGGGTTAAAAATCTATAAGGGTCCATTTGGTTACCGACTCTCCATCATTTAGCTGGAGCCCACCTGGAACCCCCATCAAGGACCACTGGTTGAGAAGTGAGAACCACTGCACTAAGCCACTGAAAGCATTAGAAAAAATACATTTGAACAAAATCTCTCACACACACACACACACACACACACACACACACACACACACACACACACACATACAGACACAGCTCTCGATCATGTTGCGGAATGTGACATTTTAGGTAAACTGTGTACAGTACAAGGCTCCAGAAATTGGTCTAAGTCCACAAATGCATGTTTCTGTAATTTATTTAACATCCAAACGTGCAGAATTATTCACAGTGCAGGCCAGGGCAAACATAATTCAAAAATAAATAAGACTGGCCAAAAGACATTTCCAAATAACAGAACTGAGGAATGAACACTTGACAGCTAAAGTAATGAAACAAACCAAGAACTCAAGAAACTGTAACACGGTAAAAAAATTAAAATAAATGGTCACATAGATCACATAGATCTAGCCTCAAGCCAAAACTCAAACTACCTTCACCTGCATGCCTTTTAAGCAGGTGAGGCAAACTATCACATGATTACTAATAACTCTGTTAACTCAAACACAGCTAAATAATGCCCATGAGTTCTCTTTAAGTTAGAAACGTGTTCAACAATGATTCCCAGTTGCAAATTAATTCACAGATTATTATAATAAAGACAAAACATGATACCACCATGAACTAAAAACCCCTCCTCCTCTACAGTGCTTGACCCCTTTCAATCAACAAGCTTTCCATCTAATCACTGCAGAGGAGAGACAGGTGACCCCACAAAACAATTCAACTTCAGCTGAAATGTTTTCTCATGATATTTACTAGAATAAAACTAAAATGTTTGAGATGACTTCATGACTAAAACTGAATTAAATTTCATTCAACTTTTGCTGTCGTTATGCCAATTGATTCCTCCTCACACACATTTCTGCGTATTGTCACTGTTGTTGTATCCTACTGGCTCACCTGCCTGTGTGAGGAGCCCCTATCGGGAGGACGTAGAACTTTTGTCCTACTCCTCCCACTCGTCACTCCCTGTTGAGAGGTACATGCCGTCCCAGCACTTTACCACTGCACCACCCGAGCACCTTCCAAGTACATTCATCCAACTATCTCCCTCTCACCACTTTGGCAATAGTTGCCCAGTCATCTGGCAAGTCTTCACCGCCACCCACTGCCTGTATTAACCCCTCCCTGAACTCCACTCAGCATTCTTTCGTCTTCAACTTTCACAATTTGATCTTTTTCTCTGCCTGTATTGTATATAGCTTTCCCCTTCTATCACCTTGCACCATTGCAATCTATTCGGTTGTGTTTGTGTGTGTGTGCGTGTGCGTGTGCGTGTGCGTGTGCGTGTGCGCGTACACG
>NC_136790.1:33910421-33953360 GCF_951216825.1 Electrona antarctica | reverse complement strand
CTCTCCTCTCCTCTCCTCTCCTCTCCTCTCCTCTCCTCTCCTCTCCTCTCCTCTCCTCTCTCACCATCTTCTCTTCTCCCCTGTCCTCTCCTTTCTCACCCTCTCTTCTCTTCTCTTCTCTTCTCTTCTCTTCTCTTCTCTTCTCTTCTCTTCTCTTCTCTTCTCTTCTCTTCTCTTCTCTTCTCTTCTCTTCTCTCCATTCTCACCCTCTCCATTCTCACCCTTTCCTCTCCTCTCCTCCTATAGGAAGTGTGACCAATAGAGAGTGAAATAGCAGGCTCACCTTGTGATAATCATAATGCTAGTTGCTTCACTGCTGCAGTGTTGCTGACCAGCTGGATAGACTGAGAGGGTAGAGAGAGGGAGGGGGAGAAATAGGGGGGGAAAGAGAGAGAGACAAGGGGGTGGGGGGGGGGGGGGGAGAGTTTGAGGAAGAGAGGAAGTGGCATTGCAGTGAGGGAGACTAAAGGTTTGTGTAAGTGCATGCGTGTGCATCAAAATCAAGTGAATTGACATAGGAAAGGGTGTGCGAGGGCAAATGCAAAGAAAAAAATGGGGAGAGAGAGAGACAGGGAGTGTGCGTGTGTGTGTATGTGTGTGCGCGTGCGTGCGTGCGTGTGCATGTGTGTCCACTCTGCGGCAGAGGGATAACCTCTTGAATGAAACTCACTCATCTTCACACTCATCACACACACACACACGCACACACACACACACACACACACACACACACACACACACACACACACACACACACACACACACACACACACACACACACACACACACACACACACACACACACACACACACACACACACACAGGAGGCATGTGTACGGTATAAAACTTTCTCTCTTATCACAGACTTACAGTGCATCTTACTCTCACTCTCTCTCACACACACGCGCACACACACACACACACACACACACACACACACACACACACACACACACACACACACACACACACACACACACACACACACACACACACACACACACACACACACATAGGGCCTATACGCACGCGCACGTGCACATGCACATGCACATGCACGCACGCACACACACACACACACACACACTCACACACACACACACACACACACACACACACACACACACACACACACACACACACACACACACACACACTGCAGCAGTAAGGATTAGTTGCGGTAATATTCCGACAAAAGGCAGATGAAACCTCTGCTGAGAGAAACCGACTGTGAACAACTACTGTATGAGAGAGAGAGAGAGAGAGAGCAGAGAGAGATCCAGCTTCATTGAAATGCAAAGCCAGAGAAATTCCATTGACCTCATTCGTGTAGTAACAACACACACACGTGTGTTGTTACGCACGCACGCACGCACGCACGCACGCACGCACGCACGCACGCACGCACGCACGCACGCACGCACGCACGCACGCACGCACGCACGCACGCACGCACGCACACACACACACACACACACACACACACACACACACACACACACACACACACACACACACACACACACACACACACACACACACACACACAACCTGTACATGTTTACGTCTCTCCGAACAGAGGGAGAGAGATAATTGCATCGATGTCTGAAGCACTATAAGGTGTCCAATCAATGTGGCGTTTCGTCTGCTTCAAATAACTTTATTGACATTGTCTTGTCAGCCAGCTGGTGTACTACCGGACAGCGGGGACTAAATGTCTGAGGCATGGGACGATATTAGGCATGTAACGATTCACTCAACTCACAATATGATTCGTATCACGATATGAGGTTCACGATACGATTTTTCACGATATTTTAACCAAAAAATATTTTCCAGAAAAATTACTGTTTATTTTATTTTATATAATTTATCTTCCCCGCCGAGCTTTTTCACATTTTTTATTTAACTACATTGCAAAATAAGTAGCATTACTTTTGACAGTGCAGAAACATAATTGCCTTCCTTGATGTATAATTGAGCATCAACGACCATCACATGGGCACAGTCACACAGCTCCCCTCTACAGAACTACTGAAAGAGACTACATGTTAACAGTAACAACTAAAGTCTCTGTAACAATTACAAAAAAAACGGTCTAAAATAAAGGAATTTAACATCATTAAAGTCCAGTGCATTCTGCCAACTTCCGGTCCAGGACTTGTCACTCTGATCCGGCCTATAGAGAGAATAAAAGGATATGGAAACTATGAGGTGGTATATGGGTATATGCGGTTAGGACAAGACTGCTTTTTTCTCGAATTAACTCCCTCTATTCTTACAGAAACGACTGTACTCACATTCTTTCTTGCGTCTAACAAATCTCCTTGCGACATGCTGTGAGCTTGTAGATTCATTGGCCATATATTTGCAGAATGTTCCCCCCAGAATAGGCATGCGGGGGTTCAAGTGGTTAATCGACATTGAACAACCTAAAATGTGTGACCTAAAATGATCATTTTTTAGGGAATCTATAGCTGTCCTCCAATGCGTTTCTCTCCATTTCTCCCACCGCCAGTGTTTTTCAGTCTTTTTACCTGCCGCGGATCAGCTTTTCTTTTTTTTTTCTTTTTTAAGATTCGTTTTTGGCTTTTTGCCAAGTTATTAGTGAAGACAAACAGGAAAGTGAGAGAGAGAGAGGGGGAGAGACATGCAACAAAGGTCGTCATGAACGGGACTCGAACACGCGACGCGCTGTCTGTCAGGCCAGAGCCTATATGTGGCATGCGCCTGGACCAGTAGGCCAGCGGGCGCTCCCATCTTATTTTTGACCCAGAATATAGATGTTGTAAACGCGATCATGGGTACTTATGGGCCGTTGAATAGAGCTTGTTTTGACCAAAACCTCAATCTGAGATAAATTATTTGTCTAAATGTGATAACGTGGAGGCGGACGGAGTAAAACATTTTCACTTCCGGTTAATTTCCGGTTGTATACGACGTATACACTGGTATACAAATCCTAGCAAACATATAGCATCATTCATACGTTGGCTATACGGTCACTGAAAACCGTAGCACTTGATCATTGTGTTAAGTGCACTTGTCCACCGCTGGCTCGCATCTGTCCAATCATGGTTGTCATGGCGACGGGTGTTTGTGATAAGCGGCACTTTGCTGTTTCCCCCCGAAGGCTGAGTTCTATAACTCTCAGCACAACCTGTGATTATGCAAAACACCTTTTACACACGCACCGCTGCAGTACCCAACACACACGCATGCACACACTGCTGCAGTACCAAACACACACACACACACACACACACACGCATACATGCACGCACTGCTGCAGTACCCAACACACACATACATGCACGCGCATGCACGCACGCACACACGCACGCACGCACGCACACACACACACATACACACACACACACACACACACACACACACACACACACACACACACACACACGTGTCACACACACACACAAACACACACTCTGAGTAAGGACGCAAGAGAGTGTTGTGCAGAGTTGGAAGTCGGTCAGGCTCAAAACCCCAATTCACAAGTCAAGAAAAACACCTTTGAGGTTATTAAGGATGGGTAACGTTCCCAACATGCATCGTTCCCAATGACCATTGTTTCCAGCTGGTATTGTTCCCAACGGGTATTGTTCCCAATGACCATTGTTCCCAGCTGGTATTGTTCCCAACGGGTATTGTTCCCAATGACCATTGTTCCCAGCTGGTATTGTTCCCAACGGGTATTGTTCCCAGCGGGCATTGTTCCCAACGGGCATTGTTCCCAACAGGCATTGTTCCCAGCGGGCATTGTTCCCAGCTGGTATTGTTCCCAATGGGTATTGTTCCCAACGGGCATTGTTCCCAACGGGCATTGTTCCCAACAGGCATTGTTCCCAACGGGCATTGTTCCCAACAGGCATTGTTCCCAGCGCGTATTGTTCCCAACAGGAATCGTTCCCAGCGGGTATCGTAATCAAAGGAATCGTTCTCAAAGTGAATCGTTCTCAACAGGCAATGGTCATAGTTCCTGTCTTGTGTTGCTGGTGTTACTTTGTACTTTTACTTTGTTACTGTAAGTATATTTATACTTTTGTACTTTTATTAGTACTCAAGTGTGTTTTTTTTAATACAGACAATTTACTTATTATTTGTATTTGTACTATCGGTACTTCTTCCATCACTGACACCACTGTCCCCAACCAAGACGACATGGTAAATGTATGCTTTAGAACCCTGGCCTTGTGTTGGCTGCAACACTGCTTTAGAACCCTGGCCTTGTGTTGGCTACAACACTGCTTTAGAACCCTGGCCTTGTGTTGGCTACAACACTATGGTTTAGAACCCTGGCCTTGTGTTGGCTACAACACTATGGTTTAGAACCCTGGCCTTGTGTTGGCTACAACACTGCTTTAGAACCCTGGCCTTGTGTTGGCTACAACACTGCTTTAGAACCCTGGCCTTGTGTTGGCTACAACACTGCTTTAGAACCCTGGCCTTGTGTTGGCTACAACACTGCTTTAGAACCCTGGCCTTGTGTTGGCTACAACACTGCTTTAGAACCCTGGCCTTGTGTTTGCTACAACACTATGCTTTAGAACCCTGGCCTTGTGTTGGCTACAACACTATGCTTTAGAACCCTGGCCTTGTGTTGGCTACAACACTATGCTTTAGAACCCTGGCCTTGTGTTGGCTACAACACTATGCTTTAGAACCCTGGCCTTGTGTTGGCTACAACACTATGCTTTAGAACCCTGGCCTTGTGTTGGCTACAACACTATGCTTTAGAACCCTGGCCTTGTGTTGGCTACAACACTATGCTTTAGAACCCTGGCCTTGTGTTGGCTACAACACTATGCTTTAGAACCCTGGCCTTGTGTTGGCTACAACACTATGCTTTAGAACCCTGGCCTTGTGTTGGCTACAACACTATGCTTTAGAACCCTGGCCTTGTGTTGGCTACAACACTGCTTTAGGACCCTGGCCTTGTGTTGGCTACAACACTATGGTTTAGAACCCTGGCCTTGTGTTGGCTACAACACTATGCTTTAGAACCCTGGCCTTGTGTTGGCTACAACACTATGCTTTAGAACCCTGGCCTTGTGTTGGCTACAACACTATGCTTTAGAACCCTGGCCTTGTGTTGGCTACAACACTGCTTTAGAACCCTGGCCTTGTGTTGGCTACAACACTATGCTTTAGAACCCTGGCCTTGTGTTGGCTACAACACTATGCTTTAGAACCCTGGCCTTGTGTTGGCTACAACACTATGCTTTAGAACCCTGGCCTTGTGTTGGCTACAACACTAT
The DNA here is from genome assembly GCF_951216825.1 of Electrona antarctica. Classification (NCBI taxonomy): domain Eukaryota; kingdom Metazoa; phylum Chordata; class Actinopteri; order Myctophiformes; family Myctophidae; genus Electrona; species Electrona antarctica. The sequence goes on along the minus strand of NC_136790.1, from coordinate 33,948,083 downwards.
GCTTTAGAACCCTGGCCTTGTGTTGGCTACAACACTGCTTTAGAACCCTGGCCTTGTGTTGGCTACAACACTGCTTTAGAACCCTGGCCTTGTGTTGGCTACAACACTGCTTTAGAACCCTGGCCTTGTGTTGGCTACAACACTGCTTTAGAACCCTGGCCTTGTGTTTGCTACAACACTATGCTTTAGAACCCTGGCCTTGTGTTGGCTACAACACTATGCTTTAGAACCCTGGCCTTGTGTTGGCTACAACACTATGCTTTAGAACCCTGGCCTTGTGTTGGCTACAACACTATGCTTTAGAACCCTGGCCTTGTGTTGGCTACAACACTATGCTTTAGAACCCTGGCCTTGTGTTGGCTACAACACTATGCTTTAGAACCCTGGCCTTGTGTTGGCTACAACACTATGCTTTAGAACCCTGGCCTTGTGTTGGCTACAACACTATGCTTTAGAACCCTGGCCTTGTGTTGGCTACAACACTGCTTTAGGACCCTGGCCTTGTGTTGGCTACAACACTATGGTTTAGAACCCTGGCCTTGTGTTGGCTACAACACTATGCTTTAGAACCCTGGCCTTGTGTTGGCTACAACACTATGCTTTAGAACCCTGGCCTTGTGTTGGCTACAACACTATGCTTTAGAACCCTGGCCTTGTGTTGGCTACAACACTGCTTTAGAACCCTGGCCTTGTGTTGGCTACAACACTATGCTTTAGGACCCTGGCCTTGTGTTGGCTACAACACTATGCTTTAGAACCCTGGCCTTGTGTTGGCTACAACACTATGCTTTAGAACCCTGGCCTTGTGTTGGCTACAACACTATGCTTTAGAACCCTGGCCTTGTGTTGGCTACAACACTATGCTTTAGGACCCTGGCCTTGTGTTGGCTACAACACTGCTTTAGAACCCTGGCCTTGTGTTGGCTACAACACTGCTTTAGAACCCTGGCCGTGTGTTGGCTACAACACTATGCTTTAGAACCCTGGCCTTGTGTTGGCTACAACACTATGCTTTAGAACCCTGGCCTTGTGTTGGCTACAACACTATGCTTTAGAACCCTGGCCTTGTGTTGGCTACAACACTATGCTTTAGAACCCTGGCCTTGTGTTGGCTACAACACTATGCTTTAGAACCCTGGCCTTGTGTTGGCTACAACACTGCTTTAGAACCCTGGCCTTGTGTTGGCTACAACACTATGCTTTAGAACCCTGGCCTTGTGTTGGCTACAACACTATGCTTTAGGACCCTGGCCTTGTGTTGGCTACAACACTATGCTTTAGAACCCTGGCCTTGTGTTGGCTACAACACTATGCTTTAGAACCCTGGCCTTGTGTTGGCTACAACACTATGCTTTAGAACCCTGGCCTTGTGTTGGCTACAACACTATGCTTTAGAACCCTGGCCTTGTGTTGGCTACAACACTATGCTTTAGAACCCTGGCCTTGTGTTGGCTACAACACTATGCTTTAGGACCCTGGCCTTGTGTTGGCTACAACACTATGCTTTAGAACCCTGGCCTTGTGTTGGCTACAACACTATGCTTTAGAACCCTGGCCTTGTGTTGGCTACAACACTATGCTTTAGAACCCTGGCCTTGTGTTGGCTACAACACTATGCTTTAGAACCCTGGCCTTGTGTTGGCTACAACACTGCTTTAGAACCCTGGCCTTGTGTTGGCTACAACACTATGCTTTAGAACCCTGGCCTTGTGTTGGCTACAACACTATGCTTTAGAACCCTGGCCTTGTGTTGGCTACAACACTGCTTTAGAACCCTGGCCTTGTGTTGGCTACAACACTGCTTTAGAACCCTGGCCTTGTGTTGGCTACAACACTGCTTTAGAACCCTGGCCTTGTGTTGGCTACAACACTATGCTTTAGAACCCTGGCCTTGTGTTGGCTACAACACTGCTTTAGAACCCTGGCCTTGTGTTGGCTACAACACTATGCTTTAGAACCCTGGCCTTGTGTTGGCTACAACACTGCTTTAGAACCCTGGCCTTGTGTTGGCTACAACACTATGCTTTAAAACCCTGGCCTTGTGTTGGCTACAACACTGCTTTAGAACCCTGGCCTTGTGTTTGCTACAACACTATGCTTTAGAACCCTGGCCTTGTGTTGGCTACAACACTATGCTTTAGAACCCTGGCCTTGTGTTGGCTACAACACTTCTGTGTCCTCTGTCAAGCTTTCTCCCGGATTAACAGGATTAACAATAATCTGTCTGTCTCACACACCATGCTCCCTCACCTCCCTGCATGCCAGTGTGTGTGTGTGTGTGTGTGTGTGTGTGTGTGTGTGTGTGCGTGCGTGCGTGCGTGTGTGCGTGCGTGCGTGTGTGCGTGCGTGCGTGTCTGTCTGTGCCTGGTCTGTATAGAAGACGGAGAGTAAGGAGAAAAAAATAATAATGAATGTCAAGAAAAGGAGTGACAGATTTTGATGCATAGCTTTTTTCATTATTGACGGTACATGACGGTAATGTTAACGCAAAGTATTCTCCACCCAGACTATGCAAACAGGCCTAATAGTGTGCCACACACATGGATTGAAGAAAAATAATAATCTTGTTTACACAATAACACTGCATTCCTGTCTGTCCATGTACTGTAGGCTATGCAGTGGCAATTATTCTGCAATGAATGATCACAACTGAGCACCTGCTAATTGGTCAATCCTAAACCACCCTAGCCTATTATAAATACATACTGGACTTCTATTCTTTTGTGTCCATCACAGGACTGGAGTACCATACATTATTGCTGCATAACCAGCTGTCTGGGAGAAAACAGTTCACAGTTTCAATATTTGCAAAACTTCGTCAGAAACGTCAGAAAATAGCAAATCCACAAGCTATCAAAATTGTACCACTCCGTCCACACAGCCCTCAGATTGGAACAGTGATTGGAAAGTTGACACCAAATGTTGTTGACTATTAATTAACATTTAGCCTTTATGAAAGAGATCTCTCAAGAACAGATTTGAGCTGCGCTTTATTCCTTTTTTTGCAGATGGATTCCCAGATTGTTATGAAAGTGAAGTATCGATTTTTAAAGCTTGTTCCAGAATAACATCTTGTGAGCTTTTAGATTACTAGATCTGTGCCTGTCGGGCACCGGCCTACTTGGGAACGATGCAAGTTGGGAACTATGAAAATCGTGAATACATAACCCACACTAGTATGCAATACCCAAATGGCATGTGTGGGGAATAAGGCTGGGGTTGCCATGGCAATCAATTGGCTCAGGCAGAGCCTGGAAATTGCACAGGTGTGGGGACTTAAGCTAAATTAGGTCCACTGGCAGAGCCTGAGCAGAGCCTTTTCTGGCGGTTCTGGACAACCGTGTATCCATCCGACTCAAGGTCTAGCTCCGTGTGGTGGTGTGGAACACAGGTTTCCAATTTGAAGTCGGTGGGGCGAACGATTTTCAAGTTACATGGATTACAGACGTACACCTACGTACACACAGAGAGAAATGGTGCAATTATTGTAAGATAAAGTATAGGGCCTCATGGTAAATGTACTGTATGTTTTGTAATAACAATAATTTGAATCTGGAAATAACATATTTATCCAATACAATTATTTGTCTGTCTGTATGGCTAACAAATTGCTTAAGTAAGTTAGCCAGCCAGCCAGCCAGCCAGCCAGCCAGCCAGCCAGCCAGCCAGTGTTTTTTGCCAGACAACCACAGTTGTGTAGCCATACAGACAGCCAGTTGTATAGCCAGACTAGCCTCGGTCCCAGGCTTACTCATCTGCGAAGAGAAAAGCCTGGTCACAACCTAAGGCAGAGACGCTATCACGGATGTGTTGATCCGTCCCAAAGTGAATGTACAGTCCCAATGTTTTTTTGTTTTTTTATGATTTTGATGTCATGACTACCAGCATTGCTTTAGAAAGTGGCAACGAATCATAATAGATATCAAGGTATCAAAAATATCCTTGATAAATGCATTAATCCTTGAAGTAAATGCCTTCTTTAGTTCAGACCCAGAAGTGTAACAAAACATGTTGGAGGGGTCACCAGTTGCATTTCTGAATATGTGCAAAGTAATGAAAATCTGAATAAATAACAAAATCCCTGTTTTCCAAGTTAATATTTCAGTAAAAGTACAGCCACATTACAGAATATTTAGGTAATTAGTAGGTAATCGTTTTTTGATGTACACGTCTGCGTGTGTGGCACTGAAAACGTATAATTTATCGATGTGATTTGGGTGTCTGGTTTAATCTTTTTTCCACTGACGTGCAGTCCGTGCGTCAGAAAGTCAGACACAGGGCTGATCAATGCACAGCATCAAATTGCCCACTGTGAGATTCTCACTTGCGGGTCGAAGTTGATATTGTGGGGTGTTAGGGTAACACCCCCGGTGTTAGGTGTGTTATCTTTTTATGGATCTTATCTTACCAACAGCAGGATGCATCCACCACAACATCCACCGTCCACAGGCTGTTGAGAGCCACTGTTTCATGTACAGTATTAATTTGCGACAGTTTCCTTACATATATTAACTTTTGGCTGTTGTCATATGAAAGATTTTGAGGGGCGCTAGCCCCTCCTATACACAGGTTTAATGTTTGTCTTTAGTTCAAAGTTTGTTTTGTAATCGCATTGACAATGAAGGGAAAATTTACGTCATGTGTCGTTTACGTCATATTGTCTCTTCATTGTTAATGGCATCTATGTTTGTGTTGGCACCGTTTGTTTTACATCACCATTACATCACCTAATCAACATGAGATAGACTTTAATATGTTAGCGCCCCTCACTTCACACGGGGGTGATTTTTTACGTGGAAAAGGGATCGGGTACATCTCTATTGTGCTGCAGGGAGCGCTGAGGCTGCGTGAATGGTCTGTGTCTGCCTGTTCTTCTCCCTCGTTTTATTAGTTAAAATGGCAACCAGACTATAGTTATTGTGACACTTTTTTTCTTGCTGTGATTGGCCGAGCTTTGCATAACGTTTGTAGCAGCTAATTGGCTGTTACGTAAACAATCTATATTTTACAATCGTTTATATTATAAACGATTGTAAAACATAGATTGTTTACGTAACAGCCAAGCCAACAGGGATGTCAAACTCAAATACACAGTGGGCCAAAATAAAGAAATTGGTCGAGGTCGAGGGCCGGACTGTGTTTCAACACACGGGCACCGTGGTCATGAGGACGTCCCAGGAAAACAGCAAAAAAGTAAATGCATTTAAAACTGAAAATGCATTATTAGCAAGCTCAGTTTCCTGTTCTATGATCCTCACCAAGCACTGCTTTCATAGTATGTGATATGTGCCACAAGTCCCACAATGCACTCGCAGTGCATTGTGGGACTTGTAGTATTATGGTGGTCCGTGCAATATACCAGAGGGCCAGTTCTAATACTAATTAAATATCATCCCGCGGGCCAAAGATAATTCACTCACGGGCCTGATTTGGCCCCCGGGCCTTGAGTTTGACATATATGGTTTATAAAGACATATCGTATTTGGCACACTGTGGTAAAGCTCTAAACACGACATATCTCGTGAATGGCACAGAATTTACCCTGTGGGATTAATATGGTCTACATTACGTAGTAAATGCATCGGCTTTGTTGTTGACAGACAGACAGGCACAGTTGTTTATTCAGACAGACAGACAGACAGACAGACAGACAGACAGACAGACAGACAGACAGACAGACAGACAGACAGACAGACAGACAGACAGACAGACAGACAGACACAGTTGTTTATTCAGACAGACAGACAGATAGACAGACGGACGTTTGGCCAGACAGCCAGCGGGTTGTGTGTTGCATTATTAAAGAAGCTATCAGTGCTGCAGACAGACGGTCCCATGTAGAGAACAATGTGTTCAACAAAGTGATGTAGATATACCTACAGGAGACAGCTGGAGGCATCACAGGACCATGCACAGCCATGATGTAGATATACCTACAGGAGACAGCTGGAGGCATCACAGGACCATGCACAGCCATGATGTAGATATACCTACAGGAGACAGCTGGAGGCATCACACCACCATGATGTAGATATACCTACAGGAGACAACTGGAGGCACCACACCACCATGATGTAGATATACCTACAGGAGACAGCTGGAGGCATCACACCACCATGATGTATAGATATACCTACAGGAGACAGCTGGAGGCATCACACCACCATGATGTAGATATACCTACAGGAGACAGCTGGAGGCATCACACCACCATGATGTAGATATACCTACAGGAGGAGACAGCTGGAGGCATCACACCACCATGATGTAGATATACCTACAGGAGACAGCTGGAGGCATCACACCACCATGATGTAGATATACCTACAGGAGACAACTGGAGGCATCACACCACCATGATGTAGATATACCTACAGGAGACAGCTGGAGGCATCACACCACCATGATGTAGATATACCTACAGGAGACAGCTGGAGGCATCACACGACCATGGTGTAGATATACCTACAGGAGACAGCTGGAGGCATCACACGACCATGCACAGCCATGGGAATGGGAGGGTAGACACTGGACAGCTATCCCCAGGCTACATGCTGAGAGAGAGAGAGAGAGAGAGAGAGAGAGAGAGAGAGAGAGAGAGAGAGACAGACAAGGGGGGGGATTTGTTACATTTTAAACTTTCTCCGAGAGAGAGAAAACTAGAAAAAGTGCCCTCTTGGTCCACCAGGAGGATAGGAGTGTGTGTGATGTTTGGCAAAATGAGTAATATTAAATATAAATAAATGAAATAAGTGAAATTTGGATAAAATCTGAAGGTGTAATATTAGAAAATGTGTTTTACATATATGTCGGCCTCCTGGTGTCACTATAAAAGAGCATGTGGAAATTTCCAGGCGAAGGTTTTTCCTTGGCCTCTAGGGAGTGTGCAAACTGTGCATACAAAGTTTTACACAGATCCGTGCAGTTAGAGGTGAAAACACAATTACACAGTTATAGCGCCACCATGAGGCTGAGTTGAAAATGTTCCAGTGGTATTTCTTCCTCGGCCTAGTGGGAATGTGCGTGCACAATTTCACAGAAATCACACGACGTGTTCACGATTTGCGGCATTTTGTTTGAAACTGAGCACTCCTGACAACTTTGAAAGCCAATATTAGCCAATCAGTATGGAGTCTGAAAAATCTGAAAGACCCTTTTCGTTGAATGGCTCTAGAGAGACTGTGTACCAATTTGCATGATGTTTGAACAAAATCTGTAGGTGTACTGTCCAAAAAATCTTTTTGCACAAAGCGGCCTCCTGGTGGCGCTATAAGAGGCCAATGTGAAAACCTTGGGGCAGATGTTCAGCTGTGGCATTCAGGGAGTGTGTGTGCAGAGTATGGCTGCGATCAAGCCAACGGTGCCGGAGATTAGCTGTCCACACACGGACGGACACACGGACGGACGGACGGACGGACGGACACACACACACACACACACACACACACGCACACGCACGCGCACGCACACACACACACACACACACACACACACACACACACACACACACACACACACACACACACACACACACACACACACACACACACACACACACACACGGACGGAGTGCAAAACATACTCTCTCCCCATTTCTTCGGCCTGGTGGAGACAATAAAGGGAAGAAAGACAGATATCAAAATTGTTTGGTCGAAGGTGCACGTCACAAATGTAACATCCGGACTGCGAGGTGCACCGCTGCCCCGATATATATGCACCAACCTTGGCACAAACGCTATTCAGGGGTCTGCCATCAGAATAGCCACACCAAATAAAACCTAAATTGCACACATGCAGGTCACAATAGCAGTGTTAGTGTTTCAGCAGTGCTTAATACTTAAAATATCAATAACTCTGTAAACATTTCTATGATAGACAGAGGCACAATATAGGGCTGGATTTTCTAAAATCTAGTTGAAGAAAAGATTTAGGAGGAAACTCTGCAACCATTGATTATCTTCTATTTTGAATTTGTCAAATAGTCAAGAAACACATTTTCTTAAATAATTCCACTCTTTAATCAACGGTAAAACAAGTTTGAATATATTTTATATGGTGTGCAAAAATAGCAGATCTACAAGCTCACAATGCATCAAATTGTGGCACATTGTGAGCTAGGCAGTGCGCCTGGAAGGTTCCATGTTCGATCTCGGGCTCCCCCAGAGTTAGTGTCGAAGTGTCCTTGAGCAAGACACTGAACCCCTAATTGCTCCAGATGAGCAGGTTGGTGCCTTGCATGGTTTCCTCTGCCATCGGTGTGTGAATGTGTGTGTGAATGGGTGAAAGTAATGCACAACCTATGTAAAACGCTTGCATATAGGCGCTACATAAATGCACCATTTACCATTTAACTATTTTTGAAAGAGCCGTGTCAAAACACTTTTTGATTTGAAAGTGGAAATGAACGGGACACTCATGAGTACCCTAACACCACTCTCTCTCTTTCTCTCTCTCTCTCCCTCTCTCTATCAATCCTTATCTAGCTCTCTCTATCTGTCACTCTGCTTTTTCATTTATCTTTCTCCCTCAATGTCACATCCATCTCTCCCTCCTCCTCCCCTCTTTCCTTACCTCCCCTCTCTGCTCTTTCCCACTACTCTCTCTCTCTCTCTCTCTCTCTCTCTCTCTCTCTCTCTTTCTCTCTGTTGTTTTATATTGAGGCTTGACGGCTCAGTGACTGAGAAATCTTCTAATTAAAACTCTTGAGAGAGGAAGCAGTGTTCATGCCGTGCGTGCGTGCGTGCGTGCGTGCGTGCGTGCGTGCGTGCGTGCATGCGTGCGTACGTACGTCCGTGCGTGCGTGCGTGCATGTGGTTAAAGAATAGACCTTGGGATATAATTGACTTTAATGTTACACCCCCCTCTCTCTTTCTTGTCTTTCTCACACACTCCATTCTTCCATTGCTCTCTCCATCTTTCACTGTGTTGTTTCGTTTATCTTTCTACTTCAGCGGTTCATCCATCCATCTCTTCCTCCTTATTCACTCTTTCTCTCTCCTCTCTGCACCCCCATTTTACTATTACCTCTCTCTCTTTCTCTCTATCTTGTTCTTCAGTCTTGCTGACTGTGCTTAAGTGGTGAAGGACTCACGCACGCACGCACGCACGCACGCACGCACGCACGCACGCACGCACGCACGCACGCACGCACGCACGCACGTACAGGGAATGAACAGTTCATTTTCTGTTGTATTCTTTCATGTGTCAGCAACTTACCCGCAACTTTAAAAGATACAGGTTGTAATTCTATTCTATTCAACTCAGTGCCAGTTTTATTATGGTTTGGCGATGAATGGATCTCTACTAGAAGGCAGGAAAAGAAAGACAGTTTGGTATTAAAAGGGTTTTCTCCTCAAGCTTTGCTACAAACTGTACAACCAAAGGGTCTCTTATAGCTTTGTCCACAAACAAAACCTTTAAGTACCTGAAGGCAGTGACAAATGAAAACAATCCCAAAAGAAGCAACAAGGCCACATGATCACACACGCACGCGCACGCACGCACGCACGCACGCACGCACGCACGCACGCACGCACGCACGCTTAATGGCTTACGTGATTCTAAAAGTACACCTAGTTTAAAAACTAAAGCTTTTTAAACTATATAGGACTAGTAGTTTTAGAATTCTGTGTGAACCATTGTGAACTTGGAGATTGGATTAGATTAGCGGTTGGCATAGAAATCTCCACACTGTGCCATACGGATCTCATAGTCATAACACAGTGACTCCAGCATGCAGATTTAAACAGCACAGGGATTTGTGTCCATTCATCAAAATGCTTATTGCCGTTTTGACCTTGAGCCAAATGTGTATTGGTGCTTTTCTAATTAGGGTTAGTTCACTGTATTAAATAATAACTCCTCTCCAACCTCTGCCAGCTTTTACGCTTTTGTATTTAAAGCTGCAAGCTGGTGCTTTAAAGCGATAGTTCACCTCCAAAATGACGATGATGATGGACATTTCATTTCATTTCATTTCATTTCATTTCATTTCATTTTATTTTATTTTATTTTATTTTATTTTATTTTATTTTATTTTATTTTATTTTATTTTATTTTATTTTATTTTATTTTATTTTATTTTATTTTATTTTGATAATTTGATGACCAGCGGAAGAGTCTCCATTGAGTCTCGGCAGGTCTTCAAATTATTGGCTCAGTAAGGCATCAACGACAAAAACGTCTTCATGAATTCATGGGTGTCTAATAATTGATATAATATATATATATATATATATATAAATATATAACATATAATCATTTATTTGGTTGAACTTGGTTAAGTGATGCTGTTCTTTTTTCTTGCCTACCTACACATACTGGCTATAGGTCGAAATTAAATTCAACTGATTGTGAATGAGGGACCACCACCCTGACTTATTATCAACCTGGGGACCACTTTGTGTTGGGGGAGGATAGTGCTTTTGTAACACTTGCTATGCATCCCATGTGTATACATCCCACTGTTTCTCAACCAATGGTCCATTGATGATTACTAATAATTTCCTAATAATAATGACTCAACCAGACAATCCGGTGCACTTCCACCTCTTGAGATTCTAACTCTCCTTTTCTGTTGAATTTCTTGACTTGTCAGTAAATACATGGACGGTCATAATAGGTCACCAAGTCATTCAGTTCAATGTTTCTCAATATAGTGGAAAGGATCAACAAATCCTACATTACTAAATGAATGGTGAGGGACGAAATGCAATACTTCCACGGACCACATGTTGAAAACCAATAGAATCAAAGCCTAAAAACGTTCATAATCTGGGCTCAAAGTTTAATTTAAACAAAGTTTAACATTATCGTTAAAACATTGTCTATCCTGCTGCAGCCAGCATTCAGAGAGTTTTTTCACTAACCTTTGAAAAATCATAGAATATTATGCGCCGTCAGTCTCAAATGGCGCGCGTGGCTCTCTGGCAGTGGTGCAGTATAGGGTCCATTGCAGAGGTACAGGCCGCGTAGTGGCCAGCTGCTTCAGTGCCAGCTGCTTCAGTGACAGCTGCTTCAGTGACTCATGCCAATGCAATGTAATGGTGTCCAATCATGTCTCCCACTGGCACTGCCCCTGTAGCTGTTTCTGCGGTCATGTGATCCACGTGGCTCCATGTGGTCCACAGAGTCCCGGAAACAAATGGTGACTCATAGGTTAGCAAACAGCGCCATATAGTGTAAAAACAAACAAACAAATTATGTCAAATGATGTCCTTGGCAGTGTGGGCTTTCAAAAAACTTGAGTCAAATTACGTCCTTGGCAGGGATGTTTATACAATGCCATAACAAAAGAAAAACTTTGTTTACAGGCAGATTGTAGTAAGACACTCTTGATGAAGAAAGTTCCAGAGGGACCCAAACGTCTTTCAATGTGAATAATGCTGCTGCGCAAGAGTTGTGGGCGGGATTTTTTGTTCATGAAATCCTTTTTTCATGATTGCTTCAGTTGATCTCCAGGCGAAATTCAGGCTCAGCAGAAATCTCTCACTCACTTCACCGCTGCACTGCAGGGTTCCCTTTGTTCTGTTCAATTATGGATTAGCTGTCTTTGAAGGGGACCTGAATGGATGCAAATGTGGTATTGGTAACAATGAGATGTGCCACTGTCTCACCAGGTGGGCCAAACAACTTACAGGAATATACCTGTAGAGACAATTTGACCGTCATGGTCATTTTGCTTATCCAATCCAATGCACTTTATTTATATAGCACATTTTACAACGCAAGGTTAACAAAGTGCTGTACAGGTAAATAAAAACTAAATCCACTAGCTAAGGCACAGAAAAGCAGCAGCAAGAAAAACACATAGTAAAACACAACACAAACAAAGACACATCACTGAAACATCCCAGACGCAGCAGCATCAGCAGACAGTGAAACAAAACATAACATGGACCATCGAGACACTCAACTGGAGTTAAAAGCCAAGGTGTAAAGGTGGGTTTTGAGACGTGATTTAAAAGTCTAAATGGACAGGGCCATTTTGACGTTGGGGGGGGGGGGGGGGGGGGGGGGGGGGGGGGGAGCGCGTTCCATAGTGAGGGAGCTACGACGGAAAAGGCTCCGTCACCTCTGGTCTTTAAGCGGGTCTTCATTTTGACCTTAAGATTTAACTGGCCCACAGACCACAGTGACCTTGGGGGATTATACACCTCAATAAGTTCTGACAGATACTGGGGTGCCAAGCCATTCAGTGATTTAAAAACAAACAATAACATTTTAAAATCAATTCTGAAGCGCACAGGGAGCCAGTGGAGTGACGCCAGGCCCAGAACGGGTGTGATGTGGTCGCGCCTGCGAGTTCCTGTTGCATTTTGAGGCATTTTGGACCAACTGAAGTCGGGCCATGGAGGCTTGGTTTAAGCCAACATAGAATAATAGTTTATACAGAATAATATGTGGCAACCCAGGGGTAGTGGAGGTGAGATTCACAATAAAACAGGAGACTCGGAAGCAAGCCATCGTGTGACTTAAATTGTCTTTATTCAAAAGGTTTGGGGAAAAGCACTGATGGGTCAAAACGTGTGATGTATGGGCTGTGGCTTTCAGCCTATGCTTATACACACAAGGGGCTCTGCAGTCCTGTGGACAGAGCAGAGGGAGACCCGTGGCTATATATTAAGGGGGGGGGGGGGGCTCAGTTGGCCTATAGGTGGGGGGAGGCAGAGAGAGAAACCAAAACGGTTGAGTCGGCTCAATCGAACTTCGCAACAGTCGCGGTCAAACACGATACTTTATCGACCCAAAAACATTCCGCAGTTGTAGGCGAGAGGCACTTCTGCGTTGGCCACATGAAGCGGGACGTGGTTATAACATATAGAAAATAAATAGATGCCTCATTGGCCGCTGCAGTTTATTGGAGCGACGTGCGTCAACGTGAGGGCAGAAGTGTGCTGGAAATGCGGAAGGCACGTTACGCCACGCTGCCACTCAAGACAAGTGGCCAAACACAGCGCGTCTTTTCCGGGACGTGCACAGACCCGAACGTCTGCTCTGACTGTGACTTCTGTGAAGTACTAGTCTCGCGTGGCCAGACTGTTGCCTCATAGTTGTCTGGCTTCACGAGACTATAGTGAAGCACCAACCAAGGAAGCTTGCCCTCACTTTTGCACATACAGTAAGCCCCAGAGCTGGAAAGAGGTGTCTACCTTTCTATGTCTAATATGGGTTATAAGCACAAGCCGTGTAGGATTTAGAATAGAATAGAATAGAATAAATCCACTGACTGATTATAGTTGTGTCAGACTGATGGAAAGCATAATGAATGATGTTTCCTAATGGACTGGAAACTCTAGAGAGGAAGGTTAACGCTGTGTGTGTGTGTGTGTGTGTGTGTGTGTGTGTGTGTGTGTGTGTGTGTGTGTGTGTGTGCGTGCGTGCGTGCGTGCGTGCGTGCGTGAGAGAGAGAGAGAGAGACAGAGTGAGTCACTCTCAGGGGCCTCTCACACACACACACACACACACACACACACACACACACACACACACACACACACACACACACACACACACACACACACACACACACACACACACACACACACACACACACACATAGTCTGCCGCAGCCTCTATTCACAACCCAGGAAACCTCTTTATTGCCACATAACAGGTTTACAGGTGTGAAGGGGTGGGTTGAAATGACTTCTGTTCTGAGCTCCATCATATTTGTAGTTTTCCAGTAAGGGAGTAGAAGAAGATGGGAGGGGCTAAACACTGGCTATTTAAAAAGTACATACAACAAAAGTTGATGGCAATATTTTTGTACTTTAACTAAAGTATCATTTTTAATACAGTAGTATTATTTTCTATATTGCGGTACTGATACTTTTACTTATCAGTAAGAACTTGTGCGTGCATGTGAGAGAGAGTGTTCAGTCAAACTCTTGGTGGAAACGTAACTAAATTGAAGTGAAACGTTGATTACTGACCACTAGAGGGAGCTAAATGCACAGTGAATGAGAGAGAGAAAGAGAGAGAGGAGAGAGAGAGAGAGAGAGAGAGAGAGAGAGAGAGAGAGAGAGAGAGAGAGAATGAGTTGCAGAGAAAGATAATGTGCTTCCTGTTGAGATGGCAGAATGTCTAATTAACCTCATGCTGTTATTTAGGATAGTTAATAAACACACACAAGCACGCGTGCGCTCCATGTAACCCTGAGCCCCTGAGGCTGTACTCAACTTTCAAGTGTGTGTGTATGTGTGTGTGTGTGTGTGTGTGTGTGTGTGTGTGTGTGTGTGTGTGTGTGTGTGTCTGTGTGTGCGTGCGTGCGCGTGCGTGCGCTTGCGTGCAAGTGTGCGCGTGCGTGCACATAGACTGTATACATTACATTATGGACACATCGAGCAGTGACGTCAACCATTGCTTGTCACTAGAAGTCCTAGAAGCATACGCTATACTCCATTGCAGTTTTTCAACCCTTTTCATATCAAGGTCCATTCTTTACTCTGCATTTGAGCCACAGACCACCATTTGATGAGATTTAGCCTCTCAGACCATGCACAAGACGTAGAATATTTTGTTGTGGTTGGATGTGAACAGGCAAAACGTTAATCAAAATAACAATTCCTCTACATTCTCTAATTGTTTAGACTTTTGTTACCAACTTTCCATCATTTAACTGGGGACTACCTGGAACCCCCTCAAGGACCACCACTTGAACCCTATATAGCATCCCTTACAAAGATGCAAAAAGGTTGAACTGGTTTCAACTTCAGATACAAAGCTACAAACACGCTGTGTATCTTTGTATCTTTTGTATTTGCCAGTGTGAACACAGCAGTCAAGGTTAGGTTTAGTTAGACATTAAGAGGTTAGGTTTAGGCATTGGGGCTGATTCATCTTCACGCTGAAAATAACTGATCTCATCCAATGCTGACAATATGTCTGTCACACTGAAATATAGAGTGAGTGGAAATTTCTGGAAAATGGCGCGCGTGCGTGCGTGCGTGCGTGCGTGCGTGCGTGCGTGCGTGCGTGCGTGCGTTACAATGGAGCCATATAAACCATCCAGAAATAACAACTTCTTAGTAAGTTAATTAATCTAATGTTTCCACTTACATGAGTCATTGCCTCCTCTGCCTTCTTTCCTTCCTTGTCTCCTCTTTCCTCCCTCATCTCCTTGTCTCCTCTCCTTGCGGGTCTGTTCTGACATTAGGAGCTCCCTATACAGGCCTGTTCAATTAGGAGCTCCCTATACAGGCCTGTTCAATTAGGAGCTCCCTATACAGGCCTGTTCAATTAGGAGCTCCCTATACAGGCCTGTTCAATTAGGAGCTCCCTATACAGACCTGTTCAATTAGGAGCTCCCTATACAGGCCTGTTCAATTAGGAGCTCCCTATACAGGCCTGTTCAATTAGGAGCTCCCTATACAGGCCTGTTCAATTAGGAGCTCCCTATACAGGCCTGTTCAAGCAGTGCTGGAAAAGTACATTTACTAGAAGACTTTACTTAACGCTAGAAACCGTGCGTGTGTTTTATACATATTGAACCAATACAAAGAATTAGGGCTTGTGACTAAATAAATACTACACTACGTTGTAACACAGGTTTTTTTTTTTCATTTCCTGAAAAGTAACGTTTTTTATTAGACTATTTAATTAAACTGTCATTGCATGGTCCAGTGGGGACTCTTCTATTGAAAGCATTATTTGGTGTGTGTGTGTGTGTGTGTGTGTGTGTGTGTGTGTGTGTGTGTGTGTGTGTGTGTGTGTGTGTGTGTGTGTGTGTGTGTGTGTGTGTGTGTGTGTGTTGCTGCTTGCACTGCTGTTTCACTCTCAACTCTGTTTAATATTGTATGAACTACCGGATGCATGCATTCATTCATGGGAACAAATAAAACACACACACACACACACACACACACACACACACACACACACACACACACACACACACACACGCACACGCACGAGAGCACCACTCCATGCTAAATTAAGTGTTAAATTCTCCATTTCTGTCTCTCATCCTTCACACTCATCCTTCACACCCACTCTCTCTCTCTCTCTCTCTCTCTCTCTCTCTCTCTCTCTCTCTCTCTCTCTCTCTCTTTCTCTCTGGAGTGGTTGCATTCATGTCTCTTAGTCTCTTTTGCACTTTACATGTGCATTCCATTCACCCATTTACACACAGCATTCACTGAAAAACCCTTTCTTGATGGCGAAGGCTGCGGATTAAATCAGTTCAATCAGTGTTTACGTGAGATAGAGCAGCTATTTTCCCATTAAATTGGGCTTTAATTAACATTTCTATTTAAAATGGTCACGGTTTGCAAACTGGTGAAGCCAAAAGCAGAGCCAAACACAGGGAGCATATTAAATGTTTTTTATTTGCAATAAGTGAATGGGAGAGGTGGTGTGGAAATAAGGCCATGTTGTGAGGCTGATGTGAGCAACTAGACAACAGGGAACACTAGGAATATAATACTAGAAAACACTGGAAATAATCACTATAGGAAAACTGTCAAGAAGAATAACCCTAGTACTAGCACAGAGGAAAGCTGTGCAATGATCTGCAGGCAATAGATGGAGTGAAGACAAGGGTTCAAATACTATGAGCGTTGATGAGTTGATGGCTGGCAGGTGTGTCAACTGAGGGAGATGAGGTGACCATAGACGAATCCACAGAGCACTGCCCGCCCGTGGGGGCAGTCATAACTGAGGTGTCAATCGGCTCTCATTATTTCCGCTCGACACCGCAGTTATGATTGGCGCTCGGCGGATTCGTCTAGACAGATGTGCCAAAGCTGGGAGGCAAGCCTGCATGCGCCCACACAAAGACACAGTACGCCCACACAAAGACACAGTACGCCCTCACAGAGACACAGACTGTGACAAAAATGCAGTGGAGGGAAAGTCATCAGCTTGCAAAAAACTAAAACTAAAACTCCAACCATGTACTGTAATCAAGTAAATGTACTTTACTGTCCACGACTGCAAATAATGAACGCAAGCATGCACGCACACGCACACGCACACTCTACAGCCTGCCATCCGTTACTACTATGTGTCTGCTTTCACTAGCAGATAAGGAAAGGACTCTCTCTGTCTCTCTCTCTGTCTGTCTCTCTCTGTGTGTGTCAGCCGAATGTAATGTGTGTGTGTGTGTGTGTGTGTGTGTGTGTGTGTGTGTGTGTGTGTGTGTGCGCGTGCGTGTGCGCGCGCGCTGGCTGTCAAAGTGGTCCTGCATCAGCTCCACCTGCTCTGTTCTCTGCGCTTCAGGAAGAGAAAAGGAAAGTTGGAAGAACTGTCCCAGATGTCTTCCATCCACTGTTTTATAACACTTATGTCACCTCTTCTGTTACGTTGTCAACATCGTGTTGAGTTTGCTTGAATTTGTACTTAAAGTGGACAGTTATAGACTATTATTCAAGCAGGCGTAGATTGCAGAGAGGGAGACAGTGGAGGTAGGAACAGGGTTGACCTACGTATGCGCTGGTACTTGCGCACAAGGACACCAATATATCGCCAACGTAGAGCATATGTGGATTATGACACAATGGGCCCCAGTATACCACCATGTAAAAGCCCCTATAGGTACACTGACTTGCAGTCCTTTTGATGTAAAATGTACTAGTGTACATACATTTCTTTGAGTGGTGCAACCACTCCCTTACAGAGCTATGTGTGTGGGTGGGTGGGTGGCTGGCTGGGTGGGTGTCTGCTGGGTATGAGCACGAAAACAGCATGGTTGTTTTTCACCACCTGTGCGCAACCTAACGCACACGCACGTATTCACTGTAAATATGATGCTTTCGGGTGTGCCAGTACAGTACAGTACAGTACAGTACAGTACAGTACAGTACAGTACAGTACAGTACAGTACAGTACAGTACAGTAGAGGGTACAGTAGGGGGGCCGCCACACGGTAACTCTGTCATTTCTCAACCGTTTCGGACGCGGGGCGGCACGCTGGAACCGGCCCCCTGGGCGCGTTCCTGGGGGTCTGGAACTACCCCCCACCCCACCCGTGGGGACCCCCACATGGTAACTGTCATTTCTCTACCCTTTCGGACGCGGGGCGGCTCGCCGGTGCGGGGTGCGTTCTTGTGGGTCTGGAACTCTCCACCCCCCCCAGGCAGATCCACAGGCAGATCCACTGCACAGCACAGGGTTTAACTAAACATTATTCAGATTATATTGTTTTTTGTATTTAATCAGACATTGATGATTGATTATCTTATTTAGGTTTATTCAGGAGTTCAAAACCTTTTTTGGCCCATGCAGAGACATTTTTCCAAGTACCCCCTCATACTTACAATAGAGGATAGATGCATGCCATTGGAAGTATTTGTATTAAAAACTTCAATCAAAATCATTCAGACACATTTCATAGTTGTTCTGCCCTTACTATACGTTTGGTGTACAGTCTGTATGGCTTGGCAGACAGCTAACAAAGTTCCCAATAAAGCTCCAAAAAGCAGTGGCTTGGCTTAGGTTCTTTACTGGTGATAACTTAAATTTGTAAAACTGCAATACAGAAAAACAGACATTTGTGTCAAATACAGTACAATCATAACCCAAAACATTAGTCCTTTTTATGCATCACACAAGCTTACAAAAAGAACATGTACTCACTGTACTAATTGCATGGCAGCTTTTGATATCACTATTAGTAAGTAAACATCATCAGGAAGAAGCAGGACTCAACCATCAGGATTCGAACTCCATTCTTTTATTGTATATGTCATCACACCAGAGAGAGACTAGTGTCTCCCTCCAGAGCTTCCCCAAGCACCCCACACACATGTCCCACACATATTTTATACTTTCAGCAGTGTACAGAGTTTCAGGAGTAACAAGAGATGGTCCTGCCTTAAATGGACTCTATTCTATAGTTAACTCACACAGTTTGAAATAGGTTTACATGAGTCAGCAGTCTCTAATGAGTTGGTCAGTGAAGAACAGGTGGTAATTAGAGTGTTAAGTATCATCTACTAGTAGGCTACATTCAATGAATCAATACCATAGTGTTTATATGCATTTTTGCCACTACATTCCATCCTATTTCTCGTTGTAACTGAAAACCTCAGTTACATGTACACCAGAAAATACATATAATAACATTAGAATCATAATTCACTGGGATACAATCATGAACAAACATTCAACTATATTGTTAGGTACATGTGTGATGACAGTGACAAATAGCATTGCGCATATGCTATCAGTCACCCAGTCCCACACGGTGTAGTCAACAATAATTATTTGGTTAAATAGACACCATTGACAGTATAATTTCACCTCCAACATATCTAAAACTCACTGGACATTTTTGACATATTTTTGATAATGCTATGCTTTTTGTTAAACAATGACCCTATTGGTCTGAACTCTGAATATAAGACTACGTTTTTTTTTTTTTTTTTTTTTTTTTCAATGGAACTATCTTGGCCCTGTGACTCATACTGGTCTTGACATAAAAGTCCTGATTTGAGAATTCCTCACAGCAAATAAAACATAAAACATTAAAAACTGTAAATAGAATTAAACATAATTAAATAATTAACATGACTTCAAATATTTCAATGTTCCAATAAACTTTAAACACTCAAAAACACTAAAAAATGAAATAGAAATAAATTGAATTAGAATGATAAAAATGAAATAGAATGAAATAGAATTAGAATGATTAAAATGAAATAGAATTAAATAGAATTAGAATGATTCAAATGAAATAGAATTAAATTGAATTAGAATGATAAAAATGATAAAAATGAATTACACTCAAAAATGAAATAGAATTAAATATAATTCGAATGATTAAAATGAAATAGAATTAAATATAATTAGAATGATTAAAATGAAATAGAATTAAATATAATTAGAATGATTAAAATGAAATAGAATTAAATAGAATTAGAATGATTAAAATGAAATAGAATGAAATAGAATTAGAATGATTAAAATGAAATAGAATTAAATAGAATTAGAATGATTACAATGAAATAGAATTAAATAGAATTAGAATGATAAAAATGAAATAGAATTAAATAGAATTAGAATGATTAAAATGAAATAGAATTAAATAGAATTAGAATGATTACAATGAAATAGAATTAAATAGAATTAGAATGATAAAAATGAAATAGAATTAAATAGAATTAGAATGATTAAAATGAAATAGAATTAAATAGAATTTGAATGATAAAAATGAATTAAAATATATATACATGTTCCAATATCACTCTGGCTGTTTGTTTTCACACCCAGATAAAATACATTAAAGTAGAATACCAATGGACAGCTTGTATAATACCAGTGAACTGTTCCTAGGCTAATTCCTATACTATTTTTAGCCTCTCTCCCAGCTGAGCAAGGGAGAGAGGCTGATCCCTGTACCTGTGTGGACATTCATATTTGTATGGAAGTGGATTCCAATATTGAATTAATAAAATAAGAATCTAATATTCCCAATAAATATCCCCTTCCCCCCCCCTTAGTTTGTGAGTAACTTTCACAGAATAATGGTTAGATGAATAGCCCTGCAGAAGCCATCATCAAACCCATTTAGAAAGCCGCACACAAACCAAGAGCTAAAACATGTACAGTAATACTCAAGGTGAGGTTTAATCCGTATTAATACTATCTCCATCAGTTCAACATTTTCTGCAATATATTACTCGATAACCTAAAGCCTACGGGTTATTTTAACTTTATTTTTATATATCATCACGTGGAATTTGCTTTCGCATTTCGTTACATGGAAATAAAAATAAGTACTTGCCACATGGCATTTTTTCCTCACGTGGTGCATTTAGAACCGAGACTTACTTAACATCTACCTAGTAATATCAGAATAATGGACAGGAGACAAAGTAATATTGGACATCCAACCTTGTGGAAAAGCCATCATAAATGTTTTGGTATTTGGTAATGTTCAGTATTTTGTTCTGTCTCACCCACACACACAAGCACACAAATATTAATTTACATGCCCCAGGAGATTTATAGAATGACTATTTGGTTAATGTGTCTTCCAGCAGTCTCCATTGGGCTGTTGGTTCCTATTTAGTGTATGTGTGTGGATATACAGGTTCCAATAACAACTTACTCACATTTTCTGACGTTATTCTCCTAATTTAGGCCTATTTTAACTAACAATTAAACAACATTTGTATTATTAATTAGAATATAATTTTTGGATTGGATTTCACTGTGATATTTAAGGAAGTTATCTAAAATAGTCATATGATCACTATTAACCTATTTGTTTTTTAAATGACAATGAATAGAACTTACTGTATAAAGCAAATCAAACCGTTTAGGACATAAGGACATGAACCTTCATGGATCCCACTCTGCATGTCATGGATTGGTGCATGTTGTATTAACACTGTCATCTGGTCCATATTGCTATGGGGCCCATGGAGCCTGATGTGGGGCCATGCAGTGGATGTGGTCTACCCCGTTGTGGATCGTAGGCCGCTGCATTGCCACCTGGCTCATAGTTGCATGGAACAGGCCCTGTCCCATACTGGTCTGCTCTGTCATATGGGTCACTGTTTCCTCTTTGTCTTTGTTTCCATTTACGGCTCCTGATACTCCTATGTGACTGATGATTTTGTTGTTGTCGCTGTTCTCCCTGTGGCTGGTGCAGGTTCTCATAGAACATCAGCTGTGCTGTCTCCAATTTCTTCTTTTTCATGAAGTCCTGTGAGAGTGCGTTCCTCTCAGCATGCAATGCGTGACCCCACACCTCAGTCAAAGGTCGGGTTTCCCAGCCAATGCAAGAGGTCATAACACTGTAGATTGCAGGGAGCAGGCCATTGATCAAGGAGGTTTTTAACAAGTCATTGTAAGCGGGGTTGTCTAGTGGCACACCACAGTGCTTCTGAAAGCAGTTCTCCAGTCTATTTCTGTAGGTGTCACAGGTTTCATCAGGCCATTGCTTAGTGCTGTGAATCTTTGGCCAATCAGTGGGTACTGGAAATGCTGCTTTGATGCTGTCAAAAAGACCACCGTGATTCAGCAGCTGTCCAGTGACAATGTGATTTTGTGCTCCATTCACATCAAAATGTTCCCTGAGATGTAGCCATTTTAATCCAAAGACTTTGCGAAATACAGATTCGAGCATTCTTGCCGATGGCTCATACATCTCAATCAAGTCTAACACAGCTGCACACCAGCGCTCCACGTTGACTTTGTGGTCTGGAAGGTCCTTCATGATGTCTTTCAGTTCATCAGGTGTCCAGCGTTGCTGCACATGTACTGTTGCAGAATATGTGTCTATTTCTGAGTGCTGTGCCCCAGTCCCCCGATGAGGATGAGGTTCTGGATATGGAATGAATGGAAATAGCTTCCTTGGACAAAGTGTTGCTGTGACAACTGCTCCCCCCTGTCCTTGATTGTTTTTGAGGGGTTCAGGTTGTTCATGGTTGTTGCTGTTGTCTGCGGGCTGTTTCTTGGGTGTAGTAACAGTCAGTTGTGTGTCTCCGCTGTGGTTTGGCTCCTTCTGCCTCATATTGTTGTAGTCATCAGGCGTAGTGTTGGCTTGTAGATCTGCTAATTTCACCACAAATCTGTCAAGTTGCTCTCGCAATAGCATCACTTCTTTCTGTTGGTTGTTGAGTTGTTGTTGCATATTTCTGTCAAGTTGTTCTTGCAGGTCATTGATTTGTCGCTCCACAAGTTGTTCTCGCAATAGCGTCATTTCTTTCTGTTGCTCCTTGAGTTCTCGCAGTAACGTCACTTCTTTCTGTTGGTCCTTGAGTTCTCGCAGTAACGTCACTTCTTTCTCCTGTTGGTCATTGAGTTCTCGCTTCAACTTCTTTCTGCTTTGTTTCGCTCCCATCTTAAGATTCTTTTTGATCAAGTATCCATCTATGGTGAAGATGAAATAATGACCCTGCTCACAGCGCCATAATTGTAATGGCAGCTTTTGATATCACTATTAGTAAGTAAACATCATCAGGAAGAAGCAGGACTCAACCATCAGGATTCGAACTCCATTCTTTTATTGTATATGTCATCACACCAGAGAGAGACTAGTGTCTCCCTCCAGAGCTTCCCCAAGCACCCCACACACATGTCCCACACATATTTTATACTTTCAGCAGTGTACAGAGTTTCAGGAGTAACAAGAGATGGTCCTGCCTTAAATGGACTCTATTCTATAGTTAACTCACACAGTTTGAAATAGGTTTACATGAGTCAGCAGTCTCTAATGAGTTGGTCAGTGAAGAACAGGTGGTAATTAGAGTGTTAAGTATCATCTACTAGTAGGCTACATTCAATGAATCAATACCATAGTGTTTATATGCATTTTTGCCACTACACATTCAATGAATCAAATTACAAAACCTTTTAGAAATGATCAAACCAACTTACAAGCATATTGTTTTAAGAGCTAAGATATGCTTTAAGAGCCATAAAGTTTAACAATTAACACAAACTTACAGACTTATCCTGTCCAAGGCCTGAGAGAAAGGGTTAACTCAACATGCAGTGACTCACTGCCAGTGAGTGAGCTCTTGACGGTGTGCTGGCTTGAACTGAACTGACTCTGACCAAACTAATCACCTATGAAATACCCTGGTGAGGCTACCAGGTGAGGAGAGTTACTAATTAGGCAAAGGAACATTGGTCTCCATTACACATGCAAGGCTTAAAGGTAAACTACATAGAAAGTAAACAGCACACTCCCCGCATGGTATAATTGGTTATACCACTATACAGTCTCTTTTTGAAGAACAATTTCTGAAACACTTGTCGGATGACCTTCACGCTGACTTTCCTCACTTTTTGTCGTGACCGGGATCAGCCTTGACGAAGAGTCCTGTAGGCCACCCACCCCCCGTCACCCGAGAGTCCCCCAACAGCATGACATCTCCAACTTGCAGATTGGGCTTTTCAGCCTGCCATTTCCTCCTAGGCTGTAGAGTCTCCAGGTATTCCTGCTTCCAGAAGCTATCAGAGAGGACCTGGACTCTACTAGGACTAGAGCAGTTGAACTTCTTATTAACATGAATGGTGGTAGGGCAATTGCTTAGTGGTGGGTTGAAGACTTCCTCATGCTCCCCGCACTGATCTTCCTCAGTTGATAAGCGCTCCGTTAAGAATCTTTCTTCCCTTCCTTGTTTGACCGTAGCTTCTCCATCGTTGTCCATTGTTAGCTGGTGCACTGATGAAGAGTGAAGTATGGGATGTTTTGCAACATGGTGTGAATATTTACAATAGCCTGCTTCAGACTGCTGCTGCTGCTCTTCATCCTGTCGCTGCTGAAGCACTTCGTCCTGGCGACGCTGAAGCACTTCGTCCTGCTGCTGCTGAAGCACTTCGTCCTGGCGACGCTGCTGCTGAAGCACTTCGTCCTGGCGACGCTGAAGCACTTCGTCCTGCTGCTGCTGAAGCACTTCGTCCTGGCGACGCTGAAGCACTTCGTCCTGGTGACGCTGAAGCACTTCGTCCTGGTGACGCTGAAGCACTTCGTCCTGGTGACGCTGAAGCACTTCGTCCTGGTGACGCTGAAGCACTTCGTCCTGGAGACGCTGCCGCTGAAGCACTTCGTCCTGGCGAAACTGCCGCTGAAGCACTTCGTCCTGGCGAAACTGCTGCTGAAGCACTTCGTCCTGGAGACGCTGAAGCACTTCGTCCTGGAGACTCTGCTGCTGAAGCACTTCGTCCTGGCGACGCTGCTGCAGAAGCACTTTGTCCTGCTGCTGCTGAAGCACTTTGTCCTGCTGCTGCTGAAGCACTTCGTCCTGGCGACGCTGCTGCTGAAGCACTTCGTCCTGGCGACGCTGAAGCACTTCGTCCTGCTGCTGCTGAAGCACTTCGTCCTGGCGACGCTGAAGCACTTCGTCCTGCTGCTGCTGAAGCACTTCGTCCTGCTGCTGAAGCACTTCGTCCTGGAGACGCTGAAGCACTTCGTCCTGGCGACGCTGCTGCTGAAGCACTTCGTCCTGGAGACGCTGCTGCTGAAGCACTTCGTCCTGGAGACGCTGAAGCACTTCGTCCTGGACACGCTGCTGCTGAAGCACTTCGTCCTGGCGACGCTGCTGCTGAAGCACTTCGTCCTGGACACGCTGCTGCTGAAGCACTTCGTCCTGGACACGCTGCTGCTGAAGCACTTCGTCCTGGCGACGCTGCTGCTGAAGCACTTCGTCCTGGAGACGCTGCTGCTGAAGCACTTCGTCCTGGCGACGCTGCTGCTGAAACACTTCTTCCTGGCGACGCTGAAGCACTTCGTCCTGGCGACGCTGAAACACTTCGTCCTGGCGACGCTGAAGCACTTCGTCCTGGCGACGCTGAAGCACTTCGTCCTGTTGCTGCTGAAGCACTTCGTCCTGGCGACACTGCTGCTGAAGCACTTCGTCCTGGCGACGCTGAAGCACTTGGTCCTGCTTCTGCGCTTCATACTGTTGTCGCTGCTGCGCTTCATGTTGTCGCTGCTGCGCTTCATGTTGTTGTCGCTGCTGCGCTTCATGTTGTCGCTGCTGCGCTTCATGTTGTTGTCGCTGCTGCGCTTCATGTTGTCGCTGCTGCGCTTCATGTTGTCGCTGCTGCGCTTCATGCTGTTGCTGCTGCACTTCATGTTGTCGCTGCTGCACTTCATGTTGTCGCTGCTGCGCTTCATGCTGTTGCTGCTCCAGCGTTTTATAAGGTTGCTGCTCCACTGCTTTATACTGTTGCTGCTGAAGCATTTCAGACTGTTGTTTCACGTACTCACTTGTGCGTTGAGCTGAGCTGAGTGACGGCAATTTAGTTTTGATTTGGCTCCTGTGGGTTCCTTCATTTTCTTCTAGAACACATTGTAGTGCGTCTGCTTCAGCTGATGCAATTTCTGCAGCTTCCTCTGATTTTAGCAACAGCAGATTAGCTTGTAGATTAGCTTGTTGTTTTAACATTGCTGCTTCCTTGTGTGCATAGGCTAGTTTGACAAGTGCAGCTTGTGCTTTAGCACGTGCTTTTACTGCAGCAGTACTGATTGGTTTTGAGCTCTTCATCATCTTTTCAATGTGACATGATGAAGAGAATAAACTGCAGTGTTGAGCCATGTCTTTCTGTGAAGCCCGCTGTGCTTAAAGTCTTTTTACTGTTCTGCCCTTACTATACGTTTGGTGTACAGTCTGTATGGCTTGGCAGACAGCTAACAAAGTTCCCAATAAAGCTCCAAAAAGCAGTGGCTTGGCTTAGGTTCTTTACTGGTGATAACTTAAATTTGTAAAACTGCAATACAGAAAAACAGACATTTGTGTCAAATACAGTACAATCATAACCCAAAACATTAGTCCTTTTTATGCATCACACAAGCTTACAAAAAGAACATGTACTCACTGTACTAATTGCATTCAATGAATCAAATTACAAAACCTTTTAGAAATGATCAAACCAACTTACAAGCATATTGTTTTAAGAGCTAAGATATGCTTTAAGAGCCATAAAGTTTAACAATTAACACAAACTTACAGACTTATCCTGTCCAAGGCCTGAGAGAAAGGGTTAACTCAACATGCAGTGACTCACTGCCAGTGAGTGAGCTCTTGACGGTGTGCTGGCTTGAACTGAACTGACTCTGACCAAACTAATCACCTATGAAATACCCTGGTGAGGCTACCAGGTGAGGAGAGTTACTAATTAGGCAAAGGAACATTGGTCTCCATTACACATGCAAGGCTTAAAGGTAAACTACATAGAAAGTAAACAGCACAATAGTCATAAACAGACACCACTACTACAATATGAACCATGTGTGACAATAGTCACAGCACACTCCAGGAGGGGCAAGGCATTGAATATGGCATGGTTTACTACGCCGTCGGTGTGTGAATGTGTGTATCTATCTCTCTTTCTCTCTTTCTGTCTCTTTCCATCTCTGTGGGCACTGTTTCAATTGTGACTCTTTCAAGTTGTAGCCTACATCCTCCTCCATCAAGGCTACATGGTGGTTTGTGATTGGCTGCTGATGTTGAAAAGCATTCTGGGTAGTCCTGGTGATGATCTGATGTTGTTTAGGATTGACATGATCTGGAGACATGACCTAGATTACACACACACACACACACACACACACACACACACACACACACACACACACACACACACACACACACACACACACACACACACACACACACACACACACACGTCGCCCACATGCAGAAATTGTCTCACACTTGCGAGAGACATAAGTACAAATCCCTCACACACACACACACACACACACACACACACACACACACACACACACACACACACACACACACACACACACACACACACACACACACAACACACACACATACACACACACACACACACAACTCACTTATACTAACAACTCACTTATACTCACAAAATAGCACACACACGCATACACATCGAGCTGAGTAAAATCTGTAAGAAAGTGTGTGGGTGGAGAGAGCTTGCCTTGGAGCTTGTGTGCATGCATGTGTTAAAGGCAATGTTAAGGTGCCAAACTCATTGGGAAGAGTAATATCTCTCTACGTTGTCCTCAGACGAGCCCTCCACGGCGTCTCCAGTCATCTCGTTCCACTACTACAATATGAACCATGTGTGACAATTGTTACATAAATATTTATGTAACAGATAAGGGAAGGCTCGAAGACCAATTTGTTGGAAATATTTAAGATAAAACCAATTTGTTGCATATAAAATGCAGAAGGGACAATTAATGATTCACTAATGATATAAAGGACTGTATAATACTGAAACTATAAAAATACTTTTAAGAAAGTAATCAAAGAGTACAAATAAATACTCAGCACCACAACTCTAGGCAGAGAGCCTCTAACAATGGTAAAAAATGGTTACCAAACCTTTCAGATGACAAAGTTAACAATTAGCTTTAACAGGAATATTATCAATATCCAAATGTTACCTAAAGCAGGAAATACTCTTTAGAAAAATACCTTTAAATACCCAATAAGAAAAATGAGACCACCAGGAAGAATTGAGTCCAGTCAGAGCAGAATATGGTTTTGTCGATTCATTTCAGTTCAGAGACAGGACAGATCCCACATACACCCAAATTACAAAATCTCTCCCCTGTGCCACAAAATGCACAGGGTTGTCTCTCTGCCTGACACATCATGTCCCAGGCATTAATACTGTAGATCACGTCAGTTGTTGATAAACGTTCATTGGCTGAATAGATAGTTCATTTCCGCAATATCCCACGGTGGTGCTGGTTGTCGAACACTCATTGGACCAGCACATGGATGATGAGACTGGTATCGTGACATCTTCCTTGGTTCAGTCATTGAGGGCCATAGACCGGGAAAGCACAGAGGCTGGCGTTGCTATGGCAACCTGAAGATAACATTCTTTCCCTGCTAGCTGTAAACTTTCGACAGAGAGAAATACTCCTATCTACTTTCTCACTAGGCACCAAGGTCAAATACATGTCTCAAATCAAAATAGGCCTCTCAGTATGCGAGTTAACTTGACTTGGGACAGACAGTATGGAGACCGAATAAGGAGTCAATAAGATATAAGATATTAAATCTGAATGTGGCGTCAGGAAATCCATAATATAACTATGATAAAATAATATAAAGGATAAGATGAACCACCCTGTGTAAACAGGCAGTAGGCTATGAGTGAAATGATGATAAAAGGGCAAGATGACAAAATATGACCTATAAGGAACACGGTCTGGGCCGAAATGAGATGCAACCCAGTGGGACACAGGGCATGAAAAATACATGGTCATTGGGAACATGGAAACTTCCATCCACCAAAATAACAGATCTACAATAACTCAAAATTATCCATCAACAATAGTCACAGCACACTCCAAGAGGGGCAAGGCATTGAATATGGCATGGTTTACTACGCCGTCGGTGTGTGAATGTGTGTATCTATCTCTCTTTCTCTCTTTCTGTCTCTTTCCATCTCTGTGGGCACTGTTTCAATTGTGACTCTTTCAAGTTGTAGCCTACATCCTCCTCCATCAAGGCTACATGGTGGTTTGTGATTGGCTGCTGATGTTGAAAAGCATTCTGGGTAGTCATGGTGATGATCTGATGTTGTTTAGGCTTGACATGATCTGGAGACATGACCTAGCTGATTACACACACACACACACACACACACACACACACACACACACACACACACACACACACACACACACACACACACACACACACACACACACACACACACACACAAACAACTCACTTATACTAACAACTCACTTATACTCACAAAATAGCACACACACACACACACACACACACACACACACACACACACACACACACACACACACACAGCACACACACACACACACACACACACACACACACACACACACACACACACACACACACACACACACACACACACACACACAACAACTCACTTATACTAACAACTCACTTATACTCACAAAATAGCACACACACGCATCCACATCGAGCTGAGTAAAATTTGTAAGAAAGTGTGTGGGTGGAGAGAGCTTGCCTTGGAGCTTGTGTGCATGCATGTGTTAAAGGCAATGTTAAGGTGCCAAACTCATTGGGAAGAGTAATATCTCTCTACGTTGTCCTCAGACGAGCCCTCCACGGCGTCTCCAGTCATCTCGTTCTCCATACATCTGGCCAGCTCATTTGTGCTTTCTGCACCAGCATCTTTCTTTAGTACGTCCACGTAGGTATAGGTGTGGGAGTGGGACGTCCTCTCGATCGATGCCCGTGTGTTGGTTCCCACGGTACAAGCTTTTTGGCCGGGAGTTCTTGGTGCCGATGGCAGTGGCCAGCTAGTCTCATCCTCCTTACTGCCTGTACAGACGCGTGTTGGTGATGTGCTCATCCTGACTCCACGGTCGCAGAGAAGAAACTGATCTTTCTCTTTAATATGAGAGAAAGAAATGATACAAACATTAAAGAAAGAGTTGTAAACCAATTGTTGTTAACTCATGTTAATTATAAACTATAGCCTACATCAGGCTTTTCTGAAGTGACTGATGGTGAATTAAAGCCATGCGCTGTAACTTTCCTGTTTTACCCAGATCTGAACTCAGGTCTCCCTGACACTGTGTGCGCCTCTACAAGATATTTGTAGATTAGCCCCAGCTCGCACGGTCAGAGCTGCCGTGGAGTTATGTCATCTTTCGGATATTGTTGGATATGATAACGATTATCGATTTAACCCATTCAGGATGGGACCCCCTTTGTGTTTTAAGCATTAGGTTACACTTTAGCCATTGAAAAATAACAGAGCATAGCGCTATGAGCTTGTAGATCTGCCATTTTTTTTAAATCGTGAAAATGTGGTGCAAATCTATATATTCCTTCAGAGTGAACGTTTTTAACTCAAATCTTTGCTTCTGGGGGTTCCCTGGAACAACATATTTTCAGATGGGGGTTGGCAACCAATTACATATAATTTTTGGGGTCCTTGACATGACATAGTTAGTTGGGTCACAGACTAAGGTTCTGTGACCATCCTCTGGCAAGGATGGTTTGATGATTGATTTGACCTCTATGGACCCTTTATAAAAGATTTAGCCCCCAGGTCCCTCGCAAAAATCCCGGCATTTTTTGCTAGAGGGCTAAATTCAAAATGGCGTCCGGCGCCATAGCCAAAAATGAACTTTTGATCTAGATCTAGACCTAGAATCATGTATGAAGACACTTTTCCATACAATGCATGAAGATTCCAAATCTGACACAATTTTAATCATAAGACCTCGTTTTGGCCCCGAAATTCAAGATGGCCGCCATCCAGTACAGTGAAAACATTACTTTTGAATCTATTTGGGGGCTGTAATTTCTACAGACACAAAACACATGTGTCAGAGCATTCTGACACATGTCAGATTCAGATGACTCCACCCTCCTCTGTGCATCATCCTCCTCCTCCACCTCCTCATCCTCCTCCTCCTCACTCTCAACTTCCTCGTCCTCTTCAACTGGCCCTGTTGCAGGTATCACAAAACGCATGCTCTTTGCGTTTTTACTGGGAGATCATCCTGTGTCCTCATCACTCTGATCAAGGCAGAGAACCCAGACAAGTACCATGACATCGTGTCCTTTCTTGGTCCTTTCCATACACAGTGTGTGATGCTGAATGCCATCAACAAGCGCTACAAGGGGGAGAGAGAGCGAGTGCATTTTCTGGCAGCGGCACCGCGGCAGGAGGTACAGTAGTGTTTCTCAGCGGCATCAGTCCAACACTCTACTCCAAACCCTAAATCTAACCCTAACCACAAGCATGACGCAACGCATGGCATCAGCCGTGGCACACCCACGGCAGGCGACAGTGTTTTTTCTGCGGCATCAGTCCGACACTCTACCCCAAACCCTTACCCTAACCGCAAGCACGACGCAACGCATGTTGGACCAACGCACAGCCACAGAAGCGAGCGGCAGTTGAGTGTCATCCCAGTTTCCCCGGCAGATGCCGCCCCTCCCCCCGGCAGCGCCACAGCTGTTACCAGCAGTTTACCGGCAGTTGCGGCGTCTGGAGCACAGCTGCCGAATGTACCGACAGTGCAGCAGAACGGACTTGTCATAATCCATCCACCTACCCCCGGCAGCTGTCAGCCCTCCCCCCGGCATTCTCATTGCCGTAGAATGCACTCACTGCTTCTGACTGAAGGGGAGTGAGCTAGGAGATATACTTGTCACGGGAGGAGTCATTGCTGAGGGATCTGTTGATTGTGCGCTGAAAGGCAAGCATTATAAGAGGGGCTGCGTTTCTTGAGGCTGATGTATGAGGCACTTATGAGTCAGCAAACAGGCCTTGTGGTTAGAGTGTCCGCCCTGAAACTGGGAGGTCGTGGGTTCGATCCCCGGCCGGGTCATACCAAAGACTGTAAAAATGGGACCCAATGCCTCCCTGCTTGGCACTCAGCATCAATGGGTTGGATTGGGGGTCAAATCAACTAATGATTCCCGAGCGCGGCGCACGCTGCGGCTCCAAGAGATGGGTCAAATGCGGAGAACAAATTTCACTGCGGTAACGTGTGACTAATCGTACGACTTTGACTTTGAGCTGGCCAAGGAGAGGCTGATATCCAACCTAACAGAGGAGATGAGAGAATCTTGATATTCTGAGGAATACAAGTCTCTCCCAGGAAACCCTTGCTGCTGCTCATGCAGCACTGGTGGATGATGCAGATCTCAAGAATCTCATCAGCAACCTTTTCTCCCAATTAGAGGTCAGTGAGATGGCAGACTACTGGAGGGACTTCCTGTTCATGACAGCTAATGCAGAATGTGCATGCAGTCCATATCTACAACTGGGAAGAGTATGTCAGCTCTCTGCGTGCTATGCAGCCGTGGATGGTAGCATACAACAACAATACGTATTGGAGGTGGCTGCCTGACTTCTGGGATGATGCTGACAGCTCTTCCTGCTGAACAGGTTGCCTTTCTTTGTGCCAATTTCACTCAGTCCATCACAGGTAACCATTATTCCAATATGGCCTAGGACATGTAGATTGAATGTACAATGAACAAGGGCAGCAAAATTAAGGCAGGCTGGCTCTCCATCCTCTAAAATGAAAAGCAGCTGCTGGTGCACTCCAGAAATGTTAACAATTTGGCCCGCATAAGAGCGGAACACAACACTCTTGCCACCCGAAAAGAAGCCAAGAGGAAGCACGCGGAAAGTGGCCCGAATGGGCATGATCTGGAGGATGGCAACTCCATCAGCGGAAGATCGAGATCAAGAAGGCAACCCATAGTGGTTGGACTATGTCCACAAGGTGTAATCCATCATCCTTGCCCGCCATTGTGATGCTCACCATAATTATCATCTGTGTGAATGACCCATACGATGCAGCATACTCAACTAAAGATGATGAGCGAGACCTGCGTGTAAGTGTAAGGCACATGTTACCAACACGTACATGAAATTGACTGACACCTTCCCCTCTGCCAAGGCATTCAAAACACTACTGTGTAGTGTCAGTAACAATGAGTGGTTGAAAAAATGAATGTGAATGAATGTGAAT
This sequence comes from Electrona antarctica, assembly GCF_951216825.1. Classification (NCBI taxonomy): domain Eukaryota; kingdom Metazoa; phylum Chordata; class Actinopteri; order Myctophiformes; family Myctophidae; genus Electrona; species Electrona antarctica. The sequence goes on along the minus strand of NC_136790.1, from coordinate 33,915,154 downwards.
GCAGCGATTGTCAACGCTATGCTGTTGGCCCACATTGCATCAACTTGTCAACACAACAACCGATGGAAGACTACAGCATTGAGCAGTCTGAAGCTGACACCATCCTCTTCACTGTTTATGCAGGCTGTGATGCCAACTCAGGCTTCTATGGCAAAAGAAAATCATCAGTGTATGAGGTGAGGTGAAAGAGCTCTGTGGCACAGCAGCAGCTCTCACGGTGTGGAGATAGCCTTGACCTTGAGAAGGAGGTAGAACAATAGTTATTTGCATATACGGGACAGGTAATCTATGGAGACAAGAAGCCTGTGCTGCCAAGTAGAAGAGAATGAAGAAAAAATAATGAATCTGTCTCCCTCCAGATGGAGATAGCCTACGCCAACACTGCCTCCACACCAACTACTTGGTGTATCTAGTGCTCCATGCACCCCACACTGAAGCACCACCCCTCACCACTCGGACAGATTGGGAGTTGGTGGGTCCTCGCTGTCGAGGACGAGGAAGTTGAGAGTGAGGAGGTGGAGGAGGAGGAGGATGCACAGAGGAGGAGGGTGGAGTCATCTGAATCTGATGATTCAGAAACCAGTGACAGAATGCTATCTGACACATGTGTTTTGTAAAAATTTTAAAAATTACAACCCCCAAATAGATTGCTTTCCTATTCAAAAGTAATGTTTTCACTCCACTGGATGGCGGCCATCTTGAATTCCGGGGCCAAAACGAGGTCTTATGATTAAAATTGTGTCAGATTTGGAATCCTCATGCTTGACTTGTATGGAAAAGTGTCTTCATACATGATTCTAGGTCATCTAGATCAAAAGTTAATTTTTGGCTATGGCGCCGGACGCCATTTTGAATTTGGCCCTCTAGCAAAAAATGCCGGGATTTTTGCGAGGGACTTGGGGGCTAAATCTTTTATAAAGGGTCCATAGAGGTCAAATCAATCATCAAACCATCCTTGCCAGAGGATGGTCACAGAACCTTAGTCTGTGACCCAACTAAGTTTGAGAACAGCTGATATAGAAACAGGTTTTCAGAAAACTGACATTTTGGAATCTGGTCTCAGGTCTAAATGGTGTGGAAGGTCCGATACAAATCAGGAGACAGAGACAGCAGAACCCAGGTTTGACACACGGTGGCGCCCTTCGTTTTATTGAACACAACAGAATTAAATGCCACTTTTGTTCAGAAACAATAATGCATCAACGTTCGACTTCGTTCACGTAGCAGGTTGTCTTCAGGAAGGTTTCCCACTGCAGAGGACAAGAGGAGAGCATTAAGGAGAGTTCATAGTTAAAGTACAGTGTTGGGGCCTCAGGCTCCAGTCTGGGCTATCCTACTAACTATACCACTGACTCACTTTCTTCTTCTTCTTCCCTTCTAGGTTCCAGGAGTCGGCGTGAGGATCCCTAAGGTAGGTGAGTAATTCAGAGTAGGTATAAATACTCGGATACGGTAAAGTAAGTAAGTAGTGAGTAGAAATACTTTATCTAGGACTGGGTGAGTATGTAGCGTAGGGTTACACGGCCAGCAGGTAGGTCGTCAGGGTAAAGTATTTCTACTTAATTACACAATTGTTTGTTTGTTTCAACTCACAGCTATAGCAGCAGCGAAGTAGTTAACTAGTAGTTGCTACGAGAGTGAATCCAACTCGGGATTCCTGGATCGCTGCCCTCCACAAATTCCTGTCCAACATCAGGTTCTTGAGCTCTGCAGTGTTGTTAGCCAAGCTGTCGCGCCGCAGCACGTCTACATAGGTGGTACGCTTCTTTCCCCTCCTGGCTTTGCCCTGGGTTGGCTCCCTTAGGGTCAACTTACTTGCCTCAAGTTAAGGTGCCTGACGCAGTGCCCTGCCAGCCTCATCCTTCTCTCTCTGACTTTGTCCGTGACGCGTGATAGGTCCCCATAGAGGTCCACATTTCTGATGCGGTCCATCCATGTGACACCTAGTGCCATTCGTAGCATTCTTGTGTAGACTCCATCCAGGGCTTTTGCCTGTTGTACTGTGAGGGTCCATGTCTCGGCCCAGCAGTACTGACTCCACAGTAGCTATGCACAGCCGCCTCTTAAGGTCTTCTCCCATGTCTGATTTCCACACTCTCCTCATCCCGTGCAAGGCTTTCCAGGCAAGAGTTAACTAATGAAGTTTCTTTAAACCAAAAAATGCATCTGTCTTCTTTCACAGATAAGTGGTGGGGGGTTTGGGCAACTTAAAGAGTCTTTCGGGGGAATTAAGCAAACAAAAGTCTCTGTCTTCATTCACAGGGTCAAGGTCGAACGGAACTTAAACATCCTTTCTTCGGTTAACATCAACTGAGGTGAGCGCCACGCTCATAAGGTAGGTTTCTTCAACACAGTCTTTTATCCTTAACCTCTCAACCATTAGGGAGTGCCTCTTCTTTAAGTCAAACAAATGACGATAAGAAAGCTTTTTCCTTACGACCTTAAGGTGCGGTGGACTGCCGGGAGATACAAGGTTTCCTCCTCCTCCTCGTCTCGAACCGAGCCAGGTGAGTTTCCAGGTGAGATGCGAGGTTTCCACTCGTCACCGGTTATGGGGGGGCACACGCTCCGGCGTGTGCTTTCAGCCCCACTCCTACTTGCCTAATAGAGCAGAGTACAGAGCAAGTATCAGCATCAACTTGAAACATTTAAAATGTGCTTCTAACTGATATAGAGGGAGTGCGGGAACTTACCATCCAGAGCCAAAAATAAGGATACGCTGCCCGTCAGCGTCCTAGGTGAACCAGCCAGTGTCAATGCCAAGTTCAACTGTTCTTTATATAGGGCGCGGCGTTGATTACTAACAAGGGCGGCGGCCGCATTAGCACAGCTGGCGCAAGACCAGATTGGGATAGTAGACAGCCTCTATGACGCGTCAGTGGGCGGGCCTAGTTGTCTTCCACATCTGTGACATAGGTGTTTGGCTGGTTACGCCGGAAACGTATACTTATTACTCTGGCGGTAATGTGGCGAGACTCCACAATGGGTTAATGGTACAGTACTCAAGTACATGTAGAGTAGCCTACTTCTACTGCCCACCACTGATTGGGACACGTGTTGTAGGACATTGTGACTATAGGAATGTTTAACATTGTTCTCAAAAAGTTTTAAAAGAGTTTTGTCAGGAAGTTATTGTCTTCCATTACAGTATTTTTTCCCTGCGGCGATGGGAAGTGGAAATATATATTCTAATGTCTGTTCCATTTTGACTGAGAGGTCGGTGGGCTGTCAATCACTCTGACGGTATGCATAAGGAGAGGAAAGACTGGAAGATGGATGACCCTGTTCTAAATGCAAATGTAGGAGGACTGTGCATGTATGTGTGTGTGTGTGTGTGTGTGTGTGTGTGTGTGTGTGTGTGTGTGTGTGTGTGTGTGTGTGTGTGTGTGTGTGTGTGTGTGTGTGTGTGTGCTTGTGTGCGTGCGTGCGTGCATGCGTGCGTGCGTGTGTGTGCATGTGCGTGTGTGTGTGTAGTTCCAATGTTTCTATATCACTGCATCATTCTTGCTGTTTTTTGTATAATCATAATGATTATCTCTGAGTCATTTGAATTGATAGCCAACAAAACATGCATCATGCCAACACGTGTGTGTGTGTGTGTGTGTGTGTGTGTGTGTGTGTGTGTGTGTGTGTGTGTGTGTGTGTGTGTGTGTGTGTGTGTGTGTGTGAAGATAGAGAGAGAGACAGACAGAGCTGCACGTGGAATAGTAATATCTGTGCATGTGTACACACACACACACACACACACACACACACACACACACACACACACACACACACACACACACACACACACACACACACACACACACACACACACACACACACACACACACACACAAAAGCTCTACAACAAGTGCTTCAGGATACAGATCACGGGTACAGAAAGCATCGCCTTCTCCATATATGGCGACTGCCAATTATTGCAGACACTGAACAGAATTTTGCCGATGCCTTAGCTCTTGGCTTGGGCATGCCTGCAATCTGCAGGCCCCTCACGACTGATTTATGGACATTACCGAGGCTTCCAAATATGAACACAAGTAGTTTACATCTGTAGCCAAGTTGTATAATAGCATCCTTAAGACACTGGTACTTAAGCACCTTGGTAAGGAATGCCTCTTCCAGACTGTGGTCAAATGTACATGCCACTTCCAAAATGGTCACTTCTCTACTGTCCTCATCAACAACAACAATATCTGGTGTATTAGCTGTGACGTCTGAAAAGGCATCATTTTCATTATTGAACATGGCAGTTGAAACACGTGAGTGCTTATATATTTTGGCAGATGATGAAACATATGAACTTATGTCCTTAGCTAATAGGTCAACAATTCTGCCGTGCCTAGCAATGTACATTCCCTTATATACATAGCAGCCATTAAGAATATGTGACAGTGTTTCTGTAACTGGAGTGTGGTCATGGTGCAGACAATGAGGAGGAAATGTGTTAGGGTATATTGTATGAGATACGGTGTGGTCTGCATCGGGAAGGCAAGCTAGCTTCCCTTGTAGTTTTAAACCAGTCCAGTGTTGTTGTTGTTTTTGCTGTTGTAACATTATAAGGTACCTCCGTGCATTGACTGGTGATATATGGTGTTCCGTATCAATTACAGTACTCCTTACTGAGATCGAGCAGTTGGTAATAATGTCCTCAGAAACTGCTACAGATTCACACACACACACACACACACACACACACACACACACACACACACACACACACACACACA
>NC_136790.1:33870421-33905421 GCF_951216825.1 Electrona antarctica | reverse complement strand
AGTGTGTGCTGGTATTCAGACAGTATACTACTCTGAGTGTCTGCTGGTACAGTATGTGAGTGGTGCACTGTGTCTCCTGCTTGTAGTTCATCTGTGTAATTACTAATTAGCAGCAGACAGACAGACAGACAGACAGACAGACAGACAGACAGACAGACAGACAGACAGACAGACAGACAGACAGACAGACAGACAGACAGAGTCACTTGTAGAAGCGGAGGGCACATATTAGAAATAAACTCTCTGCATTCCTGAATGTCATCTCTCATGATTAAAGGGAGTGGATTATGATGAGAAGAAATCCCACATTCCCAAATCACTCACAACAAACAAACACTTCTAGATGAGTGCAGGAGCTTCCGATGAAGGCGTCATTATTTATTCCAAACCATCTGCCTATAGCACATTCATCCCAGCTTCTTCTCGTTATCAATTATGACAACTTAAACGCTTCGACTGCATCTCATTTTCATCAAGAGTCCCCAAATGTATACATTAGGCAGCAGACTGCTGTGGTATCCAAAAATGTCCAATGACACCTGGTTTCGATATCATCTGTGTGAAATTATATACCATTCACCCTACAAACTTCGGCACCATCTGTCGTATCTGATAGACACGAAACACTACCAACTACCTAACCAAAACGGGAGAGCAAGATACTTGTGAGACGCAGCAGAGCAGATTAGATGTTCCTTGATGATGTTTTATTTCGAAGTACACAGCATACAGGTTAAAAGCACACGCCAGCCAGAGTGGCCTGACGTGCTCCACACATGGGCTGATGCCCCGAACTGACAAAGAGTCACATTTTGATTCACCTTTTAAGCAGTTTACAGAGTGTAGGGTGTCGACAGAAATATGCATACATTCTAGTGACAAGTCCTTTGATCAATCAGTCTGTTCCTTCATGTCAACAAACTCCTTTCGTCATACAAAATAGCCACAGGAAGGCACATAGCAAATGGCAAGGCCCTCACCACATGGGATCGGGTGTGGGAACCTGAAGTGGAAGACAGTCACAGACACCCTACAGACACCTCCAAATGAGAGTCAAGATGAGCACAGTAGCACACATTATGGATAGAATTATGATTTCCAGATTCCACATAACCCCCCTTATGACATATATGTCATATAAAAAAATATGGAACCATAATTCTTACCACCCCCCTTGATCCTCAGCTTAACAATACATTCAAGACACCAGAATAACAGCATTACAGTACAGAATCTCCCCCAACATGGTTTTCAAACACAGACATTTAAGATTACACAACTCGACATAAATGATTTCCATTACAGTAAGTTACAAATACAATTTCGTATCAGTGGAGAATTCTCTTTGCGTTATTTCAAACTCTTATGGCTAAAAATGTTACAGAATAATGAACACATCACATGGCCCCCTCTTCTTGGAGACCCACATGAAAACTACCGTCACTTCGTCAACTTTCGACAAAACAAAGACCAAATATCTCAGCTCGTACTATGCGCACAAACAAAGAAAATCGCATTTTAAGCCCTAGAGAACCACAAAGAGTCAAATTAAACCCTCTTTAAACACTGTCGGCTCTAAACGGCTGCCAATTGCCCTGTAATTTAATCACTATCCTGACTTTAAACACTGTCGGCACTAAACGGCTGCCAATTGCCCTGTAATTTAATCACTATCCTGACAAGTAATCTTAAACAATGAATAATGGTAAAATGATTAGTACAAACGAACGTGACGCACAATTGTAATCAGAAAGAGGGAATGTCCGTCTCCCCTCTGATATGAACAAAGGAAATTCTTCTGTATGCTGCTTCTCCTAGTTACCTCGAAAGTTCGCTTCAGCCGCACGGACCAAGTTGAGAAAATGTTCACCGCTGTTTTCCCTGAAAGTTCTCATAATCATCTCATCATCATCATCTCCCCCCTCCCAGCTCTGAAACATCAGAGACGGGAATACGAAGAGAAAAAGCCGCAACATCTTCATCACAGACCCCGTGCTGCGGGTCTGCAAGGCCCTCAGCTTGTGTTGTCAGTCGGCCATGGAAAGTGGAAACCGCCGCCGCGCCAAGCGTCGAGTGGTCGCCTCCCCCCGTCGGGGACCTCCGCTGGTGTCCCCGTGCCGTGCCGCGCTGCGTTGCATCGCTCCTCTGCTCGCCGTCCCCTGCGTAGAGGTGATGATCGAAGGCCCCACCGTGTGGCTGTCCGCTTCGTCGAATGCACCGCTCGTCCACCGGCCGGCTGGAAAGTGACGCATGTCGCCGCTGCGCAACACTCCTCATCGGTGGTCCGCCGTCATCCTCGTCCTCGTTCCGCTGGAACACGCCGCTGTCGTCTTCCACAAAAACTCGCTGATTAGACTGAACAAAAAAGCCGCTGATTCTTCTCCTAACTGGCGTAAAGGCACCATGAAGGTCGGGATCGCGCACCATCTGTCGTATCCAGTGGCTAGGAAAATCAATACCCAACCAACAGGACCGGGTTCGACATCATCTGTGGTATCCAAAAATGTCCAATGACACCTGGTTTCGATATCATCTGTGTGAAATTATATACCATTCACCCTACAAACTTCGGCACCATCTGTCGTATCTGATAGACACGAAACACTACGAACTACCTAACCAAAACGGGAGAGCAAGATACTTGTGAGACGCAGCAGAGCAGATTAGATGTTCCTTGATGATGTTTTATTTCGAAGTACACAGCATACAGGTTAAATGCACACGCCAGCCAGAGTGGCCTGACGTGCTCCACACATGGGCTGATGCCCCGAACTGACAAAGAGTCACATTTTGATTCACCTTTTAAGCAGTTAAGAGTGTAGGGTGTCGACAGAAATATGCATACATTCTAGTGACAAGTCCTTTGATCAATCAGTCTGTTCCTTCATGTCAACAAACTCCTTTCGTCATACAAAATAGCCACAGGAAGGCACATAGCAAATGGCAAGGCCCTCACCACATGATCGGGTGTGGGAACCTGAAGTGGAAGACAGTCACAGACACCCTACAGACACCTCCAAATGAGAGTCAAGATGAGCACAGTAGCACACATTATGGATAGAATTATGATTTCCAGATTCCACACTGCCAAACTCCATAGACCCCTTACATGCCTCAACTGCAGGTTCTCATTTTCATGTCAAGGATCCCTAAATGTATACATTAAGACAAGGACCACCATTTGAAAACATTTCGTGCCAGGGACCCTTATTTCAAGAGTGTTCAAAAATAGCTAAAATATTAAATATAGGGCTTCGGTTTGTTTTGTTGTGGTAACCCCTCCATGAGCCCACTTTGAGATCCACTGAACAAAAATATTGAGCATATCTCCGCCAGGCTGGGTAGCCTGGCCAGGGCTACCCAGTCATAGAATGCGGCCAGCAGGGCGCCATCGTGCCACCATGCAACTTTGCAATTGTGTAGCCTCCTAAGGGAAGATGTGAAAGTAATATTGGAAGTGCACTCTATATTGTTTTTGTAAGAAATAGCTTCCCCTCTCACACATTTTTAAGCAAATTACAGGACACCAAAATGGATATCAAAACATTGTTTAATGTTTTTTTATTGTAGCGCCCCCTATAGCTGAGATCGGTTTTGGTTTTGGCGTGTCGTTTAAAGCAGTTTTGAGGGGGTTCCAAATGGACCCTTACAGGTCTGTGTACACATTTTGGGACCAAATGTTTGAGAACCTCTGCTTTAAAGGCTTCACAGCGTTGGTGTTTCAGTTTGGGGCAGATGAGTTTATGATTCTTTCAATGTCTGAATCGAATATGAAAACTGTGAATGATACACAAATCACTGCACCTCATGTCTATGTGTATATGTGACTCAACTTGTGAGTTGTGTTGACAAAATGTGTAGGAGTCATTTCTATATGGTCATAACTATACTGGAATTGTGGCAACACTGTTATAGCCTTGAATTGTATTGATACAAAGAGCACCAAGAGAGAGAGAGCAAGAGAAGGGAGACACAAACGTGGGCGAGAGGACAACGGGCGAGAGACAAAGAAAATGAGTCAGGGAGATAAGGAGACAGAGATGATACATAGGAGAGAGAGCGCACATGAGAGAGAGAGATAGAGAGAGAGAGAGAGAGAGGTGCAGAGATAGAGAGAAGAGGAGAGAGAGACATAGTGAGGTGCAGAGAGAGAGAGAAGGGGAGAGAGAGAGAAGCGGCATCACCACTTCTTCAGAAGAAGCACTCCTACGCTACCACTACATCTGTACTATACCTCTCTCTTTCTCTCTCTCTCTGTTTCTCTCTCTGTCTCTGTGTCTCTCTCTCCACTAGCCGATGTCATATGATAGGACAGGACAGAAAGACGACAGTAAAGAAGATGTTTTCAGTTTCACTCAAGTGTCGGATGGGGGTCATCAGACAACGTCTCCACGGTAACCAGAGAGAGAGAGAGAGAGAGAGAGAGAGAGAGAGAGGGAGAGAGAGAGAGCATGTAATCTTATTGATGTGTGCATGTATGTGTCTTCTCACTATGTGACAACTGCACTGCTAGTCTCTCCCAAGTAGAGGCTCAGTGTCTGTGAGTGAGTGAGTGAGTGAGTGAGTGAGTGAGTGAGTGAGTGAGTGAGTGAGTGAGTGAGTGAGTGAGTGAGTGTGTGAGAGAGATTACATGCTGAAATGTGTTTAATCTTCAGAAAGACTTTCCCAACTGATCTTGCTGTCATTATCTTTCTTCTTCTTCTTCTTCTTCTTCTTCTTCTTCTTCTTCTTCTTCGATGTGCATATGAGTAAGGCAGATGACATGCGTGTTGTCGCTAAGGGAGTAAAGACACGTGGAATGGCCAGCATTCATAACATCCAAAACGTATTCCACACTCATGTTGTTGTTTTTTGCATGCAGCTATATGCTGGTGGTTGACAAGCATATCTTTTTACCGCCATCCTTCCACTGAACAAACATGCAGGGCTTGTAGATTTGCCACACTTTAAAAAACCGGCTGTGCTTTGTTTATAGGAAATAAAGGAATAACTTTAGTGAGCTTGTAGATCTGCCATTTTTGCTATTGACGCTCGTTTTGTCCAAGCACAGTCCTGTCTGGTCTGTTACTCCCAAAAGCTCTACAACACCTCATGCAGTTCCAACTTATCAATCACCCGCTGTGAGACCTTTGACAACCAATAATGCGACACACAAACTCCACCCCCTATAACTTTTGCCAATTGTATAGTGAGATACAACAATATCATTTCCTGTCTCGGAGGCAGGGCTAAGGTGCTAGGAAACTATACCTACACTCTTGAATAAATAACTAAATAAATATATTTAGGTGTGAAAGGAAAGTATCAGGATGGAAATCATGCATGGTCTGAAGTGAAGACTGCAGCAGCTGACCGTGGAAAGTGGAAGCGCTTTGTGAAGGCCTTATGTACCACAAGGGACCAAGTGGAGAGGTAACAGGTACACAGTATGTTGAATCTTACAGTATGTACCACAAGGCACCAAGTGGAGAGATAACAGGTACACAGTATGTTGAATCTTACAGTATGTACCACAAGGCACCAAGTGGAGAGGTAACAGGTACAGTATGTTGAGTCTTATGTACCACAAGGGACCAAGTGGAGTAGGTATACAGGTATCTTGAGTGCATGGCAGACTCAAGGATGCAAGGTTGAGGATCGGGATCTGGCTTCTGTGTTTTCGTTTGTCGCCTAGCAACAGGAGAGTGTCAATGTCATGATGAGAGGCTGCTGTTGCTATGTGCACTTGACTGGACTGCGTGTGTGTGCGTGCGGATTTTTGGACCACAATTGTTATATGAGACGATTTTAAGATGACCCCATGTTATTCTCGATAGAAGAAAAACGTCCGTGAACCAGGGGATGAGCGAGTAACGTCAGGACTTCGGTGCTCTATATCTCCTGTCTGCTTGGATCAGAAAGTGTGAGATAGACCTTTACCTGACCTTTAACACATGAGATTGACATGCAGTTGAAAATATAACAATTTAACCAAGACATAACCTTTCATAGCCTACATGAGTTTGACCTGCAATTGAAAATATAACATCAGATGTTTTTTAATGCCTTACATTGTTCTCTCTGCACTGTACTAGTGTACTTAAAGGGGAAAACCACCCATTTTCAACATTTTACTATGTCATTAATATACCTTAGAGCTGTTGTGTGTAAATAATAAAAAGTCCCCCCATTCTGTGTTTCCTAGAACTGTAATTATGAAAAAATCATTAACATGGTGAAACACATCTTGATGACATCATCAAGATGTGTTTCACCATGTTAATGATTTTTTTCAGACCTCTAGTTCTAGGAAACACAGAATGGGGGGACCTTTTTATTATTTCCACACAACAGCTCTAAGGTATATTAATGACATAGTAAAATGTTGAAAATGAGTGGAATGCCCCTTTAAGTGACTATTTACCTTGTTGTTTGTTTGAGTTCTTATACACTTGCAAGTCATTGCATTGGATGAGTGTGTCTGCTAAATTGCACACACACACACACACACACACACACACACACACACACACACACACACACACACACACACACACACACACACACACACACACACACACACACACACACACACACACACACACACACACTGCTCTGCATCCCCATAGAGCCCATTAGTGTGAAGGTTAAGCGAGAGGATAGAATGAATAAGCAGTTTAGTTCATGATGTTGCTAAATGCACACAGTGGAAAATGACCTGGAGCGCTTGTTCTAAAAGCACGGTTATACCTCCCCTCGGTAATGAAGTAAAGCACGGTCAGGCTTCGTACACACCTTTCGGACACATTGATCTGTCCGACCGACCACTGATTACATTTTTATGATTTGATGCCTTCATGTCCCACAATGCTTTGCGGGATTTGGGCGGTGCAACGATACGCGGAAATAGATGCACATATGTTCAGTGTAGTTTTCTTGACTGCAGCTAGCGGTAGGTTGTCGAGGCAGTAGAAGGTTCAAGGACCAAGGACCAAATATTTGCATTTTGATTTTGGTCCGTTTGGTGTTCGCACTGGACTTTGTAAAGCGTACCAAATATGTAAACAAATGACACATGTTAAGCGAACCAAATAGTGAAAAAAAGAAAAGAGCTCATTTTACGATGGAGGGAAAAAGAACATGAGGGGGTGCGGGAAATCACTGTACATTTTTTGGGCGCAACCTTCAGTCACACAGAGACAAGAGAACAGTAACATGAATCATGATTGCAGCAACAACTTGCAATTGCATTACTTCTTAATAATTATTTTATTAGCCAAATAAGACAACAGATGAACAGAGGAGCAGGTGTTTGAACAATAATGTGCTTGCTGCTGATGCATACAATAATTCACAGGAGACGTAGGCTATAGCCTACAACAAAGTATCCCCGAATCCCGATAAAAAGGACTTTTCTTCCATGTGTGCACCTTAACCCGATTCGATATAGGCCTATGTTATTTCTGCGCATCAAATCGACGGGCATTTCCACGTCATCTTATGGTTTAAACTTGAAGCCGTGCTGGTCAGTTAAGCTTCAAGTCAGAACAGCTCCGCTGCAGTTGACCTAGATATAACGTCTTTTGCTATAGTAATGTAATCAATTAATCATTTAGGACCACCTTTATGCGTGCGGCCGTGCGCTAGAGCGAGACAGGATGATTTTAAATATTTCTCTGTCTGCGTCTCTCCCATAGAGCTATAAAATATATCGGGTCTCTCCCCCCCACATGTGCGCGCGTCATAACTTTGCGTGGTGGCGGTGGCGCATGCTTAAAATAAACAGATCTACAAGCTTGCATCGTGTACCATACCGTAAGTACCATTCGTGTCGATAACTTGTACATCTGTTATATTTGCGCATGTGAACCTCGTACGCTGCCATTACATTTCTACGACTAGGCTACTCATAGACATATATGCGTCTACTATTACCGTAAAAAAGACTGCTTTTAGAACTAATTATTAATGCAGCCTCACAACTGCCGAGGCCCGACGGCTATTTTGGCTATCGTCCTGTATTTCTGTATATAGAATAGAACTTAGTACCAGACTGGACTCACTCACTGGAGACAGCCGTGCGCAACTTGGACTCTCCAAGTTACGCACGGCCGTAGCCAAAAGAAGACATACAAACAAGTGATATAATAGTCTGTGTCACGTAACTCAGAAGACTACAGCCTAAACCCCACCCAGTGCTGTCAAGAACGGAAGTTCTCTCCTATTAGTTGGCCGTTAAAAACTACCCTTCTGTCCGATCTGAAGTCCCACCCTGTTCGTTGGCTGTTTTGACTACAAGGTGTCCGATGTGTTTGTTGTGCCCTCCGCCCCCACATCGGACAGGTTTGTCCGATCAAACGACGTGACTCCCATTGAAAATGAATTGGAGCAGCAATCAAATAGCAATCAGGCATCGCACACGGACCGAACATTTGTTCTTTAGGTGTGTACGCAGCCTTATACCTCCCCTCGGTAATGAAGTAAAGCACGGTTATACCTCCCCTCTGTAATGAAGTAAAGCACGGTTATACCTCCCCTCGGTAATGAAGTAAAGCACGGTTATACCTCCCCTCGGTAATGAAGTAAAGCACGGTTATACCTCCCCTCGGTAATGAAGTAAAGCACGGTTATACCTCCCCTCGGTAATGAAGTAAAATTAGCAATACCACATTATAGAAAATCTTACGGAAGTCAATGTTCAAAAGTGTTAGGATAAAATGTTACATTCATACCTACACTCAAGGGTGTGCTTTACCGTGAGTATTGACACGACAGTGCTGCGGTCAGGAACGAGGCACAGCCAAGTTATACAAGCATCACTTAACGGACCACTTCACCACTTTTCAACCTATCTTCATAAAATTGGTCCTCACTAATGATCATGATAAAATAGTCTGCTGGCCATAATTATGGAGGTGGGTGGGTGACAGGCCAGAACAGGCCAGCTCCATATGGAGAGCTAGGGGTGATCAGTGAACTTCAAAGTGGTTGTGTTCATTGCTTGAGCCATAAAAGTGTCAACCTTGTTCTGTGCTCATTAGTGCTCTTTTTAATCAATGAAAGCATCAAATACAGCTATACCTGTTTGATGCCCAAACTGAATCAATAGAGAAACAAAAATGTAACTGTTAGCTCAGGCCTCATTCACACGTACCAAACACCAATCAAGCAAATGTTTGGTCGTTCTTTTGTTTTTTTGGGCAACCACAATGCTTTTCCAATGGGAGTCACATGGTTTGATCAAACATTTGTGTTTGATTGCTGATTGCTGGAGGTGTTCTGCCCCTCCCCCTCATCAAACAAAAATGAGCCTCCATCTCATTGTAACTTTTCTTATGCCTGATTCGGCTACTATGTCCGATTGTCTGTGAACACTTCATTACTTTCCAATTCCACAACTCACCCAGCAGCATGCACGCTCAACACGTGCACACCCAGCTCTCACAGCTAATTAAGACATAACGTCTTGCATCTCTCTCTCTCTCTCTTCTCTGCCGGAGGTGAGTTGAATTCTGTGTTTCTGTGAGTTTTAAAAGTGACGATGCCTCCTCTCTCTGACTGAGACGTAAATCATAGTTTTCTTTACGTCTCACAGTGTCTGACACCTTTACAATTATTTGAAAACGTACTTACTTTGCAGATTGTATATCACAAAACATACTTTTTACATGAATCATTCTAGCCCTATTAGGATCACAAGCAAGTATGCATTGTGACCTTGAGTTACAAAAGCTGAAGAACCCCTGCTCTAATAGACCCTGTGATAATGTATGACTCACTGCTAGCACAGGTTGCAGTGTGACTCACTAGTGTGAAAGTGTCATATATCACTGCCTTTGGTTCCAAAAACAGCACAACTTGTGGATATTTTTAAGCACTCTTGCGGCTCAAAACACTGTAAGTACGTAGAACTGTACAAAAAAGCAGAAACATTATACAACATGAATGTATAAACGTAAAAAAGAAAAATACAAACAAACACCTCACTGGCTGCATGTAACCCAAAGGTAATGAGGACAAGTCCAAGTACCCATGGAACAGACAGCAAACAAACAACTGCAATAAATCAATACAATTAACCTAACCCAATAGACCAACCATATAATATTGACTTGGAAGACACAATTCAGAAACAAACAAACAAACCTTTCTCTCTCCTGCGACACATTCAAACGCCCGTCAGTCGTCAATGAATGAGGTGTGTTGGTGTTGCAGACAACTTATAAAGCATTCCAGCTTGAATACCCAAATTGGCACTTTATATTATGGCAGTTACAATGTACATCAGCTACTGTTTACTCTACATTCCACATGCAAATTCTACACGCTTAATATGCGCATACACCACTGGGTTTAATGCAAATCACATCCCATTTATTTTCTGTGCTGCTCAGTAGGATTGCTGCGTGTGTGTGTGTGTGTGTGCGTGCGCGTAAAGTAGAAGTAGAATTTTCTTATGGTAGGTGTGTTTCTGGTTGCATACTGTAGCTGCTCAAGTCTTATAAATTCAAATCTTTGCTTCTGGGGTGTCCCTGGAACGAAGTGTTTTCAGATGGGGGTCGGTGGCCAAATTCATATAATTTTGGGTGGTCCTTGACATGAATTGTTTTGAGAAGCACTCATAAAGCAACATACGCTTTTCGGAAAACTGCTAGGATTTAGTAGACATTGTAGAATTGGCCTCAGGTCTATGATGATAGCATGGAGAATAAGCACAGACTGCTCTCCATTCCCCCTGATCACTTCATACAGATATGATTTTATTGTTAAACATAATACCAGCGCGTGCGTCTGCCCACCTGCCCACCCGTCCGCCCGTCCGTCCGTCCGTCCCTCCGTTCTTCGAGCTTACGGGTCCATTTGTTTTCATTTTACGCTCTCAAGAGTTGAATTATCAACATTATTATTATAAACATCTGCATTACTTAACACGGAGCCTACCAGAAACGAGGAACACGGAGGGTTAAATTAGTACCCTAGCCCGCCAAACACGAGACTCTCGTTTTCCAGGGCTTGTATTCTTTAATCCATGTTTTAATCCGATCGTATCGTTAGCTACTGTCTGCTAACGCAACAACACAAAGTTTGACAGTGGCCGCGGCCATTTTGAAGATGCACGCGCATCCACTTCCATTCTAAGCCCTGCATTCAAAGCCCTGTATCTCAGAAACGACATTGAGGGGGCCGTTTCTGGTGAAAACACGGGTTTTCAACAGGCTGTAGCAGGCACAGTGATACTCGCGGTCGGGTTTTTCCACCACCGACCGAGACAACAACAACCGGTCAAGACACCACACACAGCAGTTTGTCACTGTAACATGCGATTACGGATATTTGGCTCTTCAAAGTAAGTGTTACGCGCGATAAAACCCTGGCAGTACGCTATTAATTAATGGCGGCGGATTAAGAGTTAATTTACAAGAAGTCTACACAATTAGAGAATGTAGAAGAATTGTAATTTTGATCAACGTTATGTTGTCTCTCCTAATGGTATCTTGGGGTCTGAGTGGCAAAAGGCCTATTCTTACTCCAGGTTTAGGTGATAAGGTATATGACCACCGAAACGGTGGTTAGTAAAAACAAGAGAGATGTGTTGGGTGGGCTTACCACATGATGTCATGTTTTAGTTTTAGGTGTTTGGTCACCTTATCACCTAAAACTGGAGTATGAATAGGCCTTAATGGTGGTCCGTGGCTCAAATGTCGAAGGATGCCTGGAGGAGGTTGAAAACCTGCACGGTACTGTTGTGGAGGTTCCAAAAGCACGACAGCAACAGTTTGGACTCTGAGCAGGAAGCAGGTTTGTGTGAGGCTGAATGTAAATGCCAGCAAGCACATTGAAAACCAGCTGGTGCAAATAAATTATATTCAAATCAGTTTGGCTTCAGCAAGTATGAGTGTGAGTTTCTTCTGAGCTCACCTGTAATGTGAGCAAATGTATGCCGTAGTCCGTCTGTGTGTATGTGTGTGTGTGTGTGTGTGTGTGTGTGTGTGTGTGTGTGTGTGTGTGTGTGTGTGTGTGTGTGTGTGTGTGTGTGTGTGTGTGTGTGTGCGTGCGTGCGTGCGTGCGTGCGTGCGTGCGTGCGTGCGTGCGTGCGTGCGTGCGTGCGTGCGTGTGTGGACGACTTCCACGCCTGCATCAATCTAGCCTCCTCCTGTCTTCTCATGCCTTTGAAAACCAAACCACCACTTGAGAACCCCAACGAAAGTGGCAGTCTACAGAGCAGTGTGTGTGTCTACGCTGCTGTATGGGGCAGAAGCCTGGACTGTCTACTGTTACCATATAAGACGCCTCGAGGCATTTCACATCAGATGCCTCCAGCGCATCCTTGGCATCACCTGGCAGGACCGTGTCCCCCACAGTGACAATGATCCTCCAATGCGTTGACTCCAACAGCATCACGGCAACCCTGGCACAGAGGCAACTCCGGCTGGTCGGCCACGTCATCCGGAGGCCTGACTGCCGTTTGCCTCGTCAGGTGCTCTATGGGCAGGAAGCCAGGTGGTCCAAAACTGCGGCACAAAGACCAGCTGAAACTTACTCTAAAGAGGTGCAACATCAACCCCAATGACCTGGAGTCAGCCGCAGCCTACCTGGAGTCAGCCGCAGCTGACCTGGAGTCAGCCGCAGCACATCGTGTGTGTGTGTGTGTGTGTGTGTGTGTGTTTTATGACATAGGAAAAAGGGATTGATGTGTATGGAAAATGTATATGGAGCTATGGAAAACCCCTTCCAACCTCTCTATGATGAAATGATATGAAAATGCAAAAATGACGTGTTGTGGAGTGTTGTCCAGGGTGTTTTAGGGAAGATGCACACAGCTGCCATGTGTTAAACTGATCTGAATAGGCAGAAGGGGTTGTAGGGTTGGATCAGGCCTTGGAGGTATGAGGGTGTTTTGTACTGGGAGCGGAAAAAAGGAGAAAGAAACGTGAACATTTTGTCTGGTTGAAGACCATGCTGCATAATTCCGGATCATTTGGAGGGGTTTTAAGTGAGCCTGCCAGTGAGGAGGGAGACACAGTAGTGAAGCATTGAGAGAGATGACAGATGACGGCCTGGAAAAGCATAGACATATATACATAGACGCCCCTTCCGGCTCTGAGGCGTGTGTCACCATTGAAGGCACTATTTTCCCGACATTCCTTGCGAAGAATAGCGGAAGCAAAGCGGAAGCTTGTCAAGCTTCCGCGTGCGTAACATAAGTCCCGGAAAAGACGCGCTGTGATTGGCCAGTAGTCACTTGAGTGACAGCGACAGACATGGAGGAGTCACATGAGTGACGTCACCTGGGCAGCGACGCAGTCGCCTTCAGCAAATGCCTTCAGCACTTCTGAATAAGAAAGCTGCGGAGAACTGTTGCTTTGTGTTCACTCTTTAATGTTTTCTGTTAGTAATCTAATCCCCCCTGGCTCTGATGTTGTATTGTTAATAACTTTGTTGTTTGTGTTTGTTTGTTTGTCTTGTTTTGTATTGTAATGTATATTGTCATGACTGTTATAAAGATTTGTTAAAAAAAAAAAAAAAAGCCTTCAGCACTGCACTTCCGCCTTCATTGCGATACACGTCGCTCCAATGAACTGCAGCGGCAAATGAGGCATCTATTTCTTAATATCTATGTGGAAAAGGATATGAGCTGACTCCGGAGTGAAGAAGGGACCTACTGTAATCCTCTGAATTGTGTGTGTGTGTGTGTGTGTGTGTGTGTGTGTGTATATATATATATATATATATATATATATATATATATATATCTCCTCTCTTCTTCTTCTTCTCTCTCTCTCTCTCGCTCTCTCTCTCTCTCTCTCTCTCTCTCTCTCTCTCTGTGCTGCTGCCCTCTGCTGTTTACTGGCAGATCTACGCCTGGCTCAGTTTCCAATTCCATTAATTAATGAATGAAGTCATCACAGTGTGATTTTGATTATTATTACAAGACATACATTAACCACTTCATCCCTACATTTCGGCCGTTTTTATAATAGCCGATCTACAAGCTCACAATGCATCGCGAGGCACAGCGCATTGTGAGCTTGTCGATTCAGAAATATTTTGTCCATTTTATACATTTGAAAACTTGTGAAATGGGACATTGTGCATAATGACTACTTTTACTACTACTATTTTGATACGAATACTTTAAGTAAATATTGATTACCAGACTTTTACATGTGTTTTTTTAGATTACATTATTGTTTTACTTAAGTAAAACATGAGTGAGTACTTTTTCCACCACTGATGGTTCAACATGTGTCTGCATTGCTCTGCAAGCATCCATGCATTCCAGCTGCATGTGGCTCACAGCATGCAGTTTTGACAGCAAATTATTATTTTGTTTTAGTCATAGTCTTTTGAATAAAATTTCATTTTAGTCATCTGAAATGTTTTAATTTTAGTCTAGTTTTAGTTGACTAAATATTGTACGATTTTAGTCAAGTAAATCTACAGTTGATTTTATCGACAAAAAAAAGTATTCTGGCAGGCCGTGATGGCATCGTAATGCCTGATTTTACACTTGGTTGCATGCTGAAAATAGCCGATCTACAAGCTCACACCGTATAGTGCTGCAACATGTTGTGAGCTTGCAGGTCTGCCAAGGCTTGGTCTCATCTTTTTTAGAATAAGTTAGTTACACACACACACACACGCACGCACACACACCAAGCTCTTTCTGACTTGAGTAAATGCACTCGGTCACTGTTCAGCACTGTGTGAGTCATTAGAAGTGATTCCCAACGTCAGAGCGGATAGCCAAAAATAGCCCTTTAGAATGCAATGCCAGCTACAGGCTAATCTGTGTGGGTTGTGTGTGTGGAGGTTGTCGGGTCACATGCAGCCAAGCCTCTGAAACATCAAACAGCGTTCCACACAGCCATCCACTTTGCTGCTTGCATCTTGCATGCATAATGTACTGGGTGTGTTAAAGCCATATCAGACATTCTCAGACAGCACATGGGGTTAGCCTAGTTCACCAACAGGGGGTCTGTGGGCCTCAGAGTTACTACAGGGGGGGCTGCCAAATCCTTGTGACTGTGATGTTAAATGTTTTGTACCTGAGGCCGATTCCACAAACGCATGCACAACGCCAAGATTTTTCAAAAATGTTCAATGTTCATGTTCTGGGGGGACATTTGACGAAAAAGCTTGTAGATTGTGTATTTTCTGCAAAGATGTTTGGTGTAGAGGGGATAAATAGAAGACTAAGTACATGGCCAAAGAAGTCAACTAAGTCACGAAAGTGGCCAAAATGATCACGATTATTTTTTTGTATCAATATTAAGAACACGATTAGTATATCATTGCTTTCACATTCATGTTGTGCTACTGTGATTTACTCCACTGCATATCCTATAATGAGCAGAATATTAAGTATTTAACTCCAATCATTATACATGTATGATGGATGTGAATAACACTGATGAACAATCCATCATGTTGTGCAGCTCTACTTAGTATTAAGGGTTCAGTTAATGTCTGAAAATACACACATTACACAGAATACACAGATTAACATGAATCCAACATATTAATAGAAAAGACCTGAGTGGGAGACAGTGTACAGACAGTAGCCTACGCTGAGAGACAGACAGTATAGGCCTATAGGAGAGACAGACAGTAGGACAGCTGAGAGGGAGACAGTGTAGGAGAGACAGACAGTAGGACAGCTGAGAGGGAGACAGTGTAGGAGAGACAGACAGTAGGACAGCTGAGAGGGAGACAGTGTAGGAGAGACATACAGTAGGACAGCTGAGAGACAGACAGTGTATAGAGACAGACAGTATAGGACAGCTGAGAGGGAGACAGTGTACAGACTAAGCTGAGAGACAGACAGTAGGACATCTGAGAGGGAGACAGTGTAGGAGAGACAGACAGTATAGGGCAGCTGAGAGGGAGACAGTGTAGGAGAGACAGACAGTAGGACAGCTGAGAGGGAGACAGTGTAGGAGAGACAGACAGTGTTTAAGTAATACTGTCTCACTTCTGCCACTTGAGAAGCTGGGACGGCTGGCTGTCCAATTAGATTATAGCATCGATCCAGCGCATCCAATCAGATTAATTCTCTGGCTGAGTGGGCGGGAGGAGGGCATTTTCTGGAGCTGGGAGCTGTCGGAGCATGTTAACTCTGCGTTGTGTGTGTGTGTGTGTGTGTGTGTGTGTGTGTGTGTGTGTGTGTGTGTGTGTGTGTGTGTGTGTGTGTGTGTGTGTGTGTGTGTGTGTGCAGCATCCCTTCTCTCTCTGTCATGTAGGCTACTATCTCATGAAGTGTGTGCACATGGGATTTCAATGGTTGTGTCTGCATGTGCACACAGTGCTGCACGTGTGTGTGTGTGTGTGTGTGTGTGTGTGTGTGTGTGTGTGTGTGTGTGTGTGTGTGTGTGTGTGTGTGTGCGTGTGCGTGTGCGTGTGTGTAGTGTAGTGTAGGTGCATGGATGCATTTGCAACTTCTGTGGACTATATGTAACTTGCATACAAGAAGGCACTATTCACCAGTGGAATCTACCAACAGCCAACGCTACCTGACGGCCCCTCCCATGAACAGCTTACTGGGAAGAGAGGCAATGTAGACCCGGCCTTCCAGCGGTATGTCCGTTCGCTGTCGGACTAACCCCAGAATCTACAGAGAGCACTTTAACACTAAGCAACAGTGCAAGACTAAGAACTTTGTTTCCTATGGTGATCCACCCGAGGACATACCCACGGACTGGTTGTCGGAGGGTTTCGACAACTTGGGATGCCCGCCCAAAGACCAGGCAGAAAGGCTGGCAAAGTGTGCCATCTCTGCTGCACTGCGCTTGTGCCCATGGAGTGTACATATCCATGAGTTTGTGAATGGAACCTTTACTGCACCTAAAATATTTGTGTTCCTGTATGCTTTCCCTATGTGTGGACATAAATAAATTGTGTTTACCAGAGTGTGAGAGAGAGAGAGAGAAAGAGAGAGAGAGTGCTAATGTCAGGTAATCTTTAATATCCCAGAGGGGCAATTTGTTTTGCGTTCAACCCACACACATATGCTGTGTGACATATGCTTTCAACCTGTGGGCAGACTTCACTTTTAATCACCTTAACACCCGATGGGGGCGGTAGTGAGTCATCCTTAATGAGAGAGAGAGAGAGAGAGAGAGAGAGAGAGAGAGAGAGAGAGAGAGAGAGAGAGAGAGAGAGAGTAAATAAAAACGTCTGGGTTTCCGAGGCTAGTAACTTTGTGTTATTATGTGTATTTCGATGCCAATAGAGCGTCGCAGTCCCGCCCCCTCGAGAGACCCGGAAAAGAAATCGCCGTTCATTATTCTCATAGACATTTCGTAAAGTATTTATTTAAAGACGGTTACGCCGCGGACAAAGCCAACTCGAGTCGTGACAACTCATGACAACACAAACAATATTTTGGACCAAACAAATAATTAGAAAGAAGAAAAACAACAAAAAAAGTGTTGTAACCTGCCGTTTTTTTCTTCTTTCTAATTATTTGTTTGGTCCAAAATATTGTTTGTGTTGTCATGAGTTGTCACGACTCGAGTTGGCTTTGTCCGCGGCGTAACCGTCTTTAAATAAATACTTTACGAAATGTCTATGAGAATAATGAACGGCGATTTCTTTTCCGGGTCTCTCGAGGGGGCGGGACTGCGACGCTCTATACTGCTATACTTTTACTCGAGTAACATTTTATATGCGTCTTTTACAAGTAACAGAGTATTTGTAGGGTAAGTGATCCTTTTGGATTAAAATAATAATAAAATATCGCACCAGTGTGAACTGAGCGGTGGATCTATACTTTTATTGTTATAGTGACTGTGCGTTATAATAGCCTACTGTGTTAAAGTGTGTGTGTGTGTGTGTGTGTGTGTGTGTGTGTGTGTGTGTGTGTGTGTGTGTGTGTGTGTGTGTGTGTGTGTGTGTGTGTGTGTGTGTGTGTGTGTGTGTGTGTGCGTGTGTGTGTGTGTGTGTGTGCGTGTGTGTGTGTGTGCGTGTGTGTGTGTGTGCCTTGGAGCCAAGCACAGTTATTGACTTAAGCAGACCTACTGCTCCTATTCCTACTCAGACAGGGGTCAAAGATATAGGTCATACGACAAATAGGGACAGATAGACATACAGACATACAGGCAAGCACTATATTGTGATAGTAACCATTTGTGTTTTGTTCAGTAACGAGGGTCTCTGCGTCTCTCTTTAATAAATATAAAATACATTTTCAGGTGTTGGTTTAACCATGCTTCATAGTGCTCCAGTTCACATTTTGTCTGCTCATTTCATCACTTCCAATTTCACTTCATCATGTGTTCTGTTCCGTGTGAGTTCTCTCTCCCGATTCGATCAAATTAGTATCAAGACAGACAGACAGACAGACAGACAGACAGACAGACAGACAGACAGACAGACAGACAGACAGACAGACTCAATTGCAGATTGGCCATTAATTGCTCTATTCTTTTTCCTCTTTCAAAGTTCTGTTTCAACATGGACACATGTGCGTGCGTGCGTGCGTGCGTGCGTGCGTGCGTGCGTGCGTGCGTGCGTGCGTGCGTGCGTGCGTGCGTGCGTGCGTGCGTGCGTGCGTGCGTGCATGTGTGTGTGAGTGCGTGTGCGACAAGACAGACCGTCTAGCCAGGCTGTCGCCACCATAACCAATATGTCTCAATAACAGAAGTACAGACGCTTATTAAAGTGAGATCAAAGTTAGAAAATGCGAACCAAACTAATGAATAATGGATGAACACTGTCAGCATCGCAGTGATAAACACAGCAGCAGTCTCTAACCTCACAACACAGCACATCAAAGCCTTCATTGCACCAACCACTTTACTCATATTCTAACCCCAGATGGTACCACGCGTTTTGACACTACAACATGACAGCACTTAAAGAAGAATAAAGCTAGTAGTGTAAGGGATATGTTAAATCACTTACACTAAAAAAAGCTTCTCGTTAAAAAGTTGAATTTCTACCTGTATATCTATCTACTCTAATAAGTAATAATATTGTCATCAAAATTTGAGGACGGAATTACCGCATTTCGGGGCGCATTTTGGGGAGCAGAAAAATTCCCATGTAAAATTGGTGCTGTGATTGGCTGTTGTGATTGGCTGGAAGGTGTGCCATTCTGCGCTGTGATTGCATCGCATAACAGGTGTGACAGCACAGGGGACACCTGTTACACATAAGTGGCAGATAGAGGAGGGGAGATGGGAGAGATACAGAAGGGGAGAGAGGGAGGGAGAGAAAGAGAGAAGGGAGAGAGAGAGGTATTGGGTATCCCGAACGGGTATGGACTAGTAATTCTGATAATCATTTCTTTATGATTTCGGGTTAACTCAATCGGCAGATAGTGCTCGCTTTTTGACTACAAGGTCATGAGGTTGATCCCTGCACCGCCACCCCAGCGTATGAATAGCATGACTTGGGTTTGGCAAGTCGTGGGGTAAATACTACATGGAGCTGATGGTAGGTGTTGCACTCTCTTCTCTTCTCTTCTCTTCTCTTCTCTTCTCTTCTCTTCTCTTCTCTTCTCTTCTCTTCTCTTCTCTTCTCTTCTCTTCTCTTCTCTTCTCTTCTCTTCTCGTTATTACATACCATGAGTTATCATGACGTTTAGACAGATGACTGTGACATCATGCCTTTCTGTGTGGAAGTGCTGCATGTAATCAGACGCTCTCTCCAAGGTTCTGAACAGCTGTGTGTCACTGTCCATGGTGCTGATCAGGAAACAACACTGAGTTACTGCATTCCGTCTGTCTGTCTGTCTGTCTGTCTGTCTGTCTGTCTGTCTGTCTGTCTGTCTGTCTGTCTGTCTGTCTGTCTGTCTGTCTGTCTGTCTGTCTGTCTGTCTGTCTGTCTGTCTGTCTGTCTGTCTGTCTGTCTGTCTGTCTGTCTGTCACATTTGTGGCGGCTGTGGCTCAGGAGGTAGAGCTGGTTTTCCAATGATCCGTGGGTCGGCGGTTCGAATTATTATATGCCATCACTATGTATGCCATTTGCTTTTGCCTGTTTATCAGACACTACTGTATATAGGCCGATCCCAAATGGGTACACATGGCCCACCATAGTTATGCAATAAATGGTATGCAATATACCTGTTGCACCCGTTGGCAGTGTACTGAATGCAATACCCAATAGCAAGCATACTGTAGTACTTGGAGGCCAGTCTATGCCTATGACATGATGTCAAGTTGATGACATCACAGATCCATATACTGGGCAAATAACGGACACAGACAGACATACAGACAGATACAGAGATACCCATGTGTGGTATAAAAGGGACACAGGCACATATATAAACGTCTGCCAATCTGACAGACGTCCCAATCATTCCCTCGGGTTCTCAGCATTGCACATGACAAGTTTGATGTTGATCAGTCTGACGGTGTCCGAGATACGCAGGGGACAGTCACACAGATAATATCTGTGACTTTCTGGAACCAAAATAAATAAATGCTCATATTATGAGCATTTATTTATTTTGGTTCCAGAAAGAACCTTTCAGACCAACGTGCTTGTAGATTGGCTATTGATGGCGAAGATATTTGGTGTAGACGGGGAAAAAAGTGAAACAGGTACAGTTGTAACCCAAGTCAGTTTCTCAAAAGATTGCGGGTTTAAGTGGTTAAGAACCAACCAAGAGGTTAACAACCGGTTAGTTATCATGTTCCCATGCCAGCACGCCCATGTGGGACCATATGTTTCAATGCAGGCTTCTGCTTCGGTACCAAGTTTGTGTGCTCTTGGGCAAATTATGAGGGTCCCATATGGTTTTCATATGGGCTATCTGGGCATGCGTTCGAACTGAGCAAGCCCATGCCGGGCCCTAAAGGTTTAGATATGGGTTAACTGGGCATGGTTTGGAAAGTAGGCATCAAACAGGTTATAGTGAACAGGTTAGTGAACATGTTAACAGGTTAGTTCAAAGGAGAACATACTGAATAACTCTCTGGCTCTAGAAAATGTTTTCAGAGCCTTTGGCTTTCCGCTACACTCCACAGGGTTACATAAACACACACACAGACACAGATGTATACAGTACACACACACACACACACACACACACACACACACACACACACACACACACACACACACACACACACACACACACACACACACACACACACACACACACACACACACAGTACGAGGAGAAAAAAACTAGGGCATCAGAAGTCCCGAAGGCTTTGAGCTACAATCTTTTTTGCATAATCAGGAGAGCGAGAGAGAGAGATACAGCAGAGAGAGAGAGAGAGAGAGAGAGAGAGAGAGAGAGAGAGAGAGAGAGAGAGAGAGAGAGAGAGAGAGAGAGAGAGAGGTGATAATTGAATTAAGTTGCAGGAGAACAACATGTAAAAACATGTCTGTGTTGCAGAGTCACACATCAGCGAGTAGTCTCCTGACCCAATCCTGTTCATATTGATTATAATTTATAACACATCTCTCTCTCTCACACACACGCACACGCACACACACACACACACACACACACACACACACACACACACACACACACACACACACACACACACACACACACACACACAGACTAGTGTTGCGAGCCAAGTTTGCAGCAGTCTAAGGGGTTTCTCAAGGGAGAGAAAACGGGAGAGAGAAAGAGACAGAGAGAGAAAACTTGGAGTTTTCATATTTTCTTCAACACATTGGGTGTTCTCTGTCCGCTACGTTCTTGAAGCTAATCTGGATTCATTGTGTGTGAAGACAATGCTTTTCCTCCAGGCTATACTGAAGAGAAGACTACAGAAAGGTAAAAGACTTTACCAACACTTGCTAGAGCCATGACACCATGCATCATCACATTCTACTGGGTGATTCATTTTCAAATAAATAATTGCGATTAACAATCCTTTTTCTCAGTCAACATTGTTTTATTTTTAATGGCATGGGTCAGATATGATGAAATGACATATGACATATTGAATGATGAGAAAATGTTTGAAAACATTTGAAACAGTGATGCGACGATTATGCAAAAATAATTGCTCTTAATGAATGAATGGCATTTTTATAGTGCTTTTCCAAGTGCTATAAATTATCTTGAATAATATTGTGATCAGGCGATTATGTAATAATTATGACTGGCCTAACATCTTCTGTTTGTTAACCTGAACTAGGACAATTAATTCTAACAATAATAGTTTATAAGCATTAGAATGGTACTGTATAGCAGCTTCCATATACACCTAACAAAAATAGGAATATCAGTGGCCTTTATTTTCTAATGAAGCAGTTGAAGGGCTGTTCCTCATTGTGCGTTTGTTGATTGTGAAAGTAATTGTTGCATGTAGGGGCTGCGTATCGCTGCTGTTGGGCAGAAACCTCATATCTCCATTTTTTAATAATGCCATACTTTATAATGCAGTATTAACAAGAGCTTGTGACTAAATAATGACAATAGATCCACTGGAACACAGCTTTGAGACATCCAGTACAACCTGGCACCGATTGCACCATACTGTAGGTTAGTTACATGGTCAAATCCTAGGTGATTGTGTCAACGAGGTTTGGGGTGCGTTAGGAAATTCGCACTGACCAAACTGCATGGTGTGCTCTCTTGTCGTTTGTTTATTCGGTGCACTTGGGTGCGTCGTCATTCAAAAACCTAGGGGGCTGCAACCCCAGGTGTGCTGATTGCCCGCATACTGACCGACCCTATAGACAAAGATGCCCAGAACATCGGGATGAACCTGTGTAGTTTATGGCTGCTCCAACAGTTTCTGTTTTAGGAACACAAGGCTGCTGTACTTTATACCTTATACTTTAATGCTTAGTATGAGGTATAAAGTACAGCAGACTTGTGTTCCTAAAACAGAAAGATTGGGTATTGGGTAAGACTGACGTTATGTATCTTTCAGGACCTTTCACTGCTTTGTCTCAACCATTACTATATGGCTCTGGTCTCAGCCACCGCGGTAGATATTTTGACATTCCGTTTTTTTCTTTCTTTTAATGTTGCCACTACTGTTGGAGCAGCCATAAACTACACAGGTTCATCCCGATGTTCTGGGCATCTTTGTAATGTTAGTGTTAGTAAAAAGCAGGTAAAAGAGTAACGTTTGAGGCAGACTAACATCAGTCACTTTTCCATTCACTGTAGTAGAAGGAGGTGCGGGGAAACCACAGATATGCCGTCTCCGCCTACAGGAAATACGTTGCCTGTGACCATGAGACCTGTTTCTGAATCGGTCTATACTCAGAATTTGTCCAGTGTGAGTGCGTCACTGCGGTGTCTCGAGCGCTCCCCGGCAGCGAACAATGGTGGAGGAAATCCATCCATCCATCCATCCATCCATCCATCCATCCATCGTCCGTCCATCCATCCATCCATCCATCCATCCATCCATCCATCCCTCTCTCTCTCTCTCTCTCTCTCTCTCTCTCTCTCTCTCTCTCTCTCTCTCTCATATCCATCGCTTGTCTGCCCGTCCTCATGTAACAAGTGAAAGCAGGTTTACAGTAAATGACTTCAACATATTCATTCATGTGCATATTACAGTATAATAATAATAATAATAATAATAATAATAATAATAATAATAATAATAATAATAATAATTTATAAAGCGCTTTTCAAGGTACTCAAATGTGCTTTACAGAACATAATAATAAAAACAATTTTATTAGAAAAATAAACTAGTTAAAAAGTTCAAAGGTTAAAAACTAGAAACTAAGATAGACAAACAAAAATGGGGGTGGGAATTTATGTAGGGAAAGTATGTAAATAAAGTATGTAAAGGCGTCATTCAAGCAGTGTGTTCAGGGGAAAGAACATGCCGTTTCTCTCTCTCTCTCTCTCTCTCTCTCTCTCTCTCTCTCTCTCACTTCCTCTGTCTGTCTCTCTAAATCTGTGTTGTGACGTTGTCATTTATTCATGTGTTTGGGGAGCAGTTGCTTTGAAGTGTGGCACTCTGCTCTCCAGCACAAAGTAAAGGCACACTGGAAGGAAACAGAGGCAATTGGGGACAAGTCACGTGTTTTTTTAAGGGTGTCACGATACTCGATAATATGTATCGCGATAGAAGTCAGACTAGGTGGAAGATCAGCAGAACATCAGCAGTCTGAGAGTTGATAGTACCCGTCAGCGATATTAACGAATCTGGAACTGACCTCCTCTGCCTTTACAGGCAGCCTAATATCAGCCAACACTGCTGTCTGCTGTGCAGCGTGGGGATTACATTTGCCATATTAGGAGATCAATTCAACAGTAATCAACTTCCTTGATTGGCCAACCCAATCAGCTTTGTGGATTGGCCAAAATGTGCTAGACATTTCTGCCACTGAACCAATAGTAGGTTAGCCCGTACATTAGAACACTCATTCTTTTACAGAGCAAGACTTAAAAATCTAATTTTGATCTATCAAAGTCAGAGTCGTACGATTTGTCACACACGTTACCGCAGTGAAATGTGTTCTCCGCATTTGACCCATCTCTTGGAGAGGTGAGCCGCAGCCAAGGAGCGGTGAGCTGCAGCCGTGCCGCACTCGGGAATCATTTGATTAGTTGATTTTACCCCCCAATTGTCCAACCCTTTGATGTTTCTCTGGACGGTCCATCTGAAAGGAACACCAATAGGACCACACTATGCTGCTGTTGCAGTGGAGCACAAGGCTCAGACTGTAAAAAAAAGAATAGACCCGTGTTGAAGCCTGTTTATCAGGGATTTCAAATCCTTTCTATATCCAGTCCTAAATGCTAATGTAAATCAATGCTATTGCAAACGCAAACACAGCTAGGGTGTGTCTTCACTTAAAGACTCAAATTTGGGCAGTATTATGCGTGTCTTAAGTACCAGGTCTTATGACTTAACTTCAGACCTGGAGGCGTGATCAATGCCATTTGGCTATTCTGAGTGGCCAAACAGCATTGACCACGCCTCCAGGTCTTAAGTTAAGTCATAAGACCTGGTACTTAAGACACGCATAATACTGAGTCTCCTTTGTGTCTCCATAGGGAACCACTGCTGGTCATCAATGTATTGGCTTATAGGAATGCTTTGGGTGAACTATCCCTTTCAGTCCTAGTCTGAATACGCTAGCATTCAGTATGGTCCGGAGCAGTCGGATCTCCCACACATGACGTGGGAACTGACAGCCATGACTGCCAACAACAACAATAGAAAAGAAAAACGAACACATGCTAAAAACAAAAATACAAAATGATCAGCATCATTAGAGCGCAAACAGCAGTACACACAGTGCACAGCGCTATGTATCTGCCTTCAGAAACCTCCCCCCACCCTCTCTCCCTCTCTCTGCACTGCAGTATATGCTACAGATGTGTTGTGTTTGATCAGACCTCTTGAGGTTAATTAGTACTTTATTAGTGCATGGATCTATCAGAGAAATGGAGGCGTGGAGGCGACACGGAAGGTAAGAGATAGAGTGCGAGCGAGAGAGCTTTGATGTATGTTATGTTTCAAGTAGTTTTGTTTTTATTTGCATCTTTCTTGTTTATTTCACACATCTCTATATTTCAACAACACACAGTGAATATTGGTGGCCATTGAAGGGGTTCCAGGTTCTAAACGGGTTTGAAGTCGGGGTGCAATGGCTTTTTCGCTCATTTTATTTTGAAGTTTCAGTCTGAAACGGAAGACAGATTGTTTCTGAACCAATCACAGCGTTGCATCCCTTCAGGCTATGGGACGTAGCTCCGCTACATCTGCGACACATGGAGTCTTTTGATTAATTGATTGAAATATTTATTAACAGTTTGCAGAATTACAGTACATTTCAAGCACAAACTCAATACAAAGACTGTTAACTGTGAGTGGACGACCCAATTAAGCATTACACTTGTTTACAAGAGGGTCCACCTTGTTCAATTCATCAACACATTTAGAGACGTACAAATAGACACTTCTATATAGTCAAAGAACAGAACAGGAATTCATCATAAGGGAGGTAAAAAGGGAAAAGAAACATATACAGTGAGAGATTTCAGTATATTGTTAAAATAATTCAAATCAGGGTGAAAATTTAAATCAGTGGAGCGAATGAGTCACGTTTTAAAAAGTGTTTTAAAGTGTTTCTTTTTATCTTGTGAGAATCTTGGAGTTTGGCCCTGGGGCCGCCTCCTGTAATGAAGTCATAAGAATGTTGGAGTTTGGCTGCGGGGGCCTCGTGTAATGAAGACACAAGGGTCTGCTGCTGCTGCTGCTGCTGCTGCTGCTGCAGGGAGGGACCCTCTGTGTAGAACACTGTGTATATCTAGGGTTTCTCAAAGTGGGTGCCAGGGGTGCCACTTCATTCCAGTTTAACCACTTAAGACTATACAGTTGGAGGCCATCGATATTGTCCTTTTCTTTTTGCTGAGGTTTGCGTGATCTGCGCAAAAGGACAGTTAACCCATTTTGGGCGGGAATCCCTTTTGGTGTTTTAGACATTATGTTATAATTTAGCTATTGAAAAATAGCAGATCTACAAGCTCATAGCGCGCCACCGAGTGGCGCGCTACGAGCTTGTAGGTCTGCTATTTTTGAAAAATCGTGAAAATATTTATTTCAGAAAAAACTGGAGGATTTAGAAGGATTTTTTAAAATTTTGAGGTCAGGCCTAAATGGGTCAAATGATAAGGGACAATATCGGTGGCACCCAACTGTATATCAGGGTTTCTCAAAGTGGGTGCCAGGGGTGCCACTTCACTCCAGTTTAACCACTTAAGACTATAGTCTTGGTAAAACGGACGTGAGTTGCACTGTTCTCTTGGTGCGTTCTTATACACAAAGTCTCTTCACAAAAATAGCAGATCTCTAGCTTGTATAGATCGGCTATTTTTGGCGAATGGAGCCTGTAGCATGCTGGGAACTGGAGTTATGGCCGTTTAAACCCCCAGGAACGCAGAGGGGGCGGGGCTTAAGCAATTACAGCCTGTCACAGAAGACCACCCACCAAGTTTCGAGCCTGTATAGCATGCTGGGAACTAGAGTATGAGAGAACTGGAGTATGGCTGTTTAAACTCAAGAAACAAAGAGAGCAATGGTGTGCCTGTGGTCTCTGGTGTGGCTATTCTGATGGCAGACCCCTGACCAGTGTTCTGATGGCAGACCCCTGACCAGTGTTCTGATGGCAGACCCCTGACCAGTGTTCTGATGGCAGACGCCTGACCAGTGTTCTGATGGCAGACCCCTGACCAGTGTTCTGATGGCAGACCCCTGACCAGTGTTCTGATGGCAGACGCCTGACCAGTGTTCGTTCCAAGTTTGGTGTGAATCAGACCAACAGTGTGTCCCGCAGATCCTCTTACATTTGTGACGTCCACCATCCGTCGGCCCATGCACACGTCCACCCACTAGGCCCTCCGTCGGCCCATGCACACGTCCACCCACTAGGCCCTCCGTCGGCCCATGCACGCGTCCACCCACTAGGCCCTCCGTCGGCCCATGCACGCGTCCACCCACTAGGCCCTCCGTCGGCCCATGCACGCGTCCACCCACTAGGCCCTCCGTCGGCCCATGCACGCGTCCACCCACTAGGCCCTCCGTCGGCCCATGCACGCGTCCACCCACTAGGCCCTCCGTCGGCCCATGCACGCGTCCACCCACTAGGCCCTCTGTCGGCCCATGCACGCGTCCACCCACTAGGCCCTCCGTCGGCCCATGCACACGTCCACCCACTAGGCCCTCCGTCGGCCCATGCACGCGTCCACCCACTAGGCCCTCCGTCGGCCCATGCACGCGTCCACCCACTAGGCCCTCCGTCGGCCCATGCACGCGTCCACCCACTAGGCCCTCCGTCGGCCCATGCACGCGTCCACCCACTAGGCCCTCCGTCGGCCCATGCACACGTCCACCCACTAGGCCCTCCGTCGGCCCATGCACGCGTCCACCCACTAGGCCCTCCGTCGGCCCATGCACACGTCCACCCACTAGGCCCTCCGTCGGCCCATGCACGCGTCCACCCACTAGGCCCTCCGTCGGCCCATGCACGCGTCCACCCACTAGGCCCTCCGTCGGCCCATGCACGCGTCCACCCACTAGGCCCTCCGTCGGCCCATGCACGCATCCACCCACTAGGCCCTCCGTCGGCCCATGCACGCGTCCACCCACTATAGGCAATTTTAATATAGGATTATAACAAATCATACATGAACCAATCACGCAATTAAGCCATATGACATGAGCATCACCCTTGGTGGGTGGAGCTCTCTGTTGAGCTGTTTCCCCCGTGACCCAACTACGGATAAGCGGTTGAAGATGGATGGAATGGACTGTGACATGAGCATTAAGCATGGTGCACGATGCATCAGTCTGTGTGCAAGTTGATCCTCTATGTGTCGCCACATGCTTCAGTAAATTTGACATGCCCACTCTTTTAAACATTGCTCTCTTTCTGGCTATCTTAATGTGTTTCTGTCTCTCTGTGTCTGTCTGTCTGTCCGTCCGTCCGTACATAATTGTCTGTCTGCCTGTGTGTGTATACTGTAACACTACTGTATATCATAACAAAGGACGAGAGATGCCTTGGTTGCATGGCCTCATTATGTCAACACACACAGTAGGCTAACACACATGAAAGAAAGTGACAGAAGAAAGGATTGTTAAGGTAAAGAAAGATGAGGAAGAGAAAGAAAAGAGGGGCAACATCAGTGGGGGATGATTAGGAGAGAGAGAGAGAGAGAGAGAGAGAGAGCGAGAGAGAGCGAGAGAGAGAGAGAGGTAGGTGGGGGTGGAATGTATCAAAATGCTTTGATAAAAAGAACAGAACCGAAACAGATGGAGAGAAGACCAGAGCTTTTAGAGGCAAATGAAGTATGGCGTAGGATGTTTCAAATGACTGTTTTGTCAATCTTTCTTTCTACTATTTGCATTTTTGTTTCCCTCTTTCAGTGTCTGTCTGTCTGTCTGTCTGTCTGTCTGTCTGTCTGTCTGTCTGTCTGTCTGTCTGTCTGTCTGTCTGTCTGTCTGTCTGTCTGTCTGTCTGTCTGTCTGTCTGTCTGTCTGTCTGTCTGTCTGTGTGTGTGTGTGTGTGTGTGTGTGTGTGTGTGTGTGTGTGTGTGTGTGTGTGTGTGTGTGTGTGTGTGGTATATGACTGGGTATCAGGGTATATCTCTGCGTATGTCTCTCAGTGCAGCAGGAGTTCAGACCCCATAAGCATTAAAGCGACTGTTGGAATGTTCGCGACAGGGCTGCTGCTGCTGCTACTGCTGTGTGTAACAGAGGAAGTGCACATCAGAAAGAGATTACATTAATGTGGTGTGTAGGCTTCTGGTGTGTATGTGATGGTGATGATGATGTCACAAAAACACTTAACAACTACAGGACTTTCTATGAGATTCTTGGATCATGCTCTTTGTTTATTAGGAGGTTGTGCTATAACTTTTGAGCCACACAGGGAACGCATCACCATCAACCAGTACCACCAACATTTGTAACTAGTACCACCAACATTTGTAACTATCTACACACGCACGCACTTGTGTGTGCACGTGTGTGTGTGCATGTGTTTGCATGTTTGTGTGTGTGCGTGTGCACGTTTCCTTTCAAACCACAGGAGACCAACATCATTTCTCATTTGCCACTTCAAAGTACTTACCCCATAATCCTCAGAGTGTCTTCATTTGCACTTTAAATCCACTGGGGAGAGATAGAGAGAGAGAGAGAGAGAGAGAGAGAGAGAGAGAGAGAGAGAGAGAGAGAGAGAGAGAGAGAGCTGTGCCTTAACTTAAAAGTGCACAAGCAGGTCCACAGACAGGTGTATTTTATGAAGACCAGCCAAGCAGAGACATGTAGTTAAGAACTGTATCGGATCCATTTGGAAAACAGGTCCTCTCTCCCCCATACCACCATTTCCTGAATATTAACCGTTTCATTGGACATACAAGGTTTCTATGAGACAGAGAGGCGACACGGCACCTTATGCAGATGCCGCTGTCAGCGGGAGTGTGGGATGGTTATGTAAGAGAAAGATTAAAAGCTGTGCAGACATCCCCGAAAACACGCTGGGATGCAGAGCTGCTCTCCATCAGCCATCTACATCTACAACATTAGCCGACTTTTTAAATCATTTCTTTAAGCCAGTGCAATATAGGTTCTCAATGTGGGCTAAGCTCACATGTCTTTGATTGATTGATTGAAGTATTTATTAACAGTTTGCAGAATGGGTACATTTCACATGAAAGCACAACTCAATACAGACTGTTCTATATAAAAAAACAGAAAATCATGTAAGGAGGTAAAAAGGGAAAAGAAACATACAGTAAGGGGGAAAGGGTGCGGGGGGATTCAGATTTTACGGTTTCCAGTTTCCAATTGCAGACGTCCGTAGATGCCCTTTGAGAAAAGGAATGAAGGGATTTGCATGTCTTAATGGCTGTTGGTAGGGGTAGGGCGTTCCACATTTTGGTGGCATAGGAGCGAAATGAATTTAGTCCCTTGTTTGTGCCGAATCTGGGTTGAACATGGTTTGTTGAACTCCCTCTGGTGATGTGGGTGTGAACTTTGTTGACATTAAGGAAGTATTTAGACAGGTACATGGGTATCTTGGTGGTGTCATGGCATCGGAATTGAGAAGTGCTGTTATATTTCATATAGGACATGGTCATGGACCTAAATAGCTAAATAGGTTGGTAGTGGTATAGCCTACTGTAAAAACATTTTACACTCATGATATCGTCTCTGTCGGGTGGAAAACTCATACATGTTCGCACCGCGTTTCTATGCTTGCTTATCTGCTTTTGTGAGACTCTGTAGTATGACTATGAGGTATAAGTAAAAGGTTTCTGCCCGACATAGACAATATGACACTGGCCTGGAGATTACAAAACACCAAGAAAGACACGTGAGCATGCACGGTGCACGACCCGATTTCATAATGGTATGTTTGCCTGCATAAGGTTATTAATGGTACCCCAACGTTTAGCAACTGAATTTCAGTCTTTGTGAGATGTGTTACAAAATGAATTGTTAACACATTGTCTGCTAAAAACGTATACGTTTTTTGAATAGCCATCTGTTGTCTGTGATTGACGTAGCCTATATATATGTTTTATATCGCTTTATATTGATCTGAAACGGCACCGCTAAAAAACAACTTTTTGCCCTGAGCCGGTTGTTACTTAGGAAACACCTTGCACCCCCCCCACACGCATGCACAGAACATGACCGCGCATGCATAGACTATTGTTATAATTAGGATCTTCTATGGCTCTTTACTCAAACTTGCTGTCCGTTGTGCTGATCAGACATCCGAGGTTCGGATCTGATTTCTGAACTTTCATCGCATCGCGATTGAAATATAAACTTTTCTCGAGAAAGATAGCTAGCCTGAGCTAATGCTAACATTAGCTGTAATTCTGCTATAGGTGCTATAGGTGCTATAGGTCTGCGACATGCAGTAACATTGTCTCTCTCACAGCTTTCCTACTGTCTGTCTACACTGTCTCCCTATACTGTCTGTCTATACACTGTCTCCATTTCAGCTTTCCTACTGTCTGTCTTTCCTGTCTCTCTTTCATCTTTCATACTGTCTGTCTCTCCTACACTGTCTCTCTTTCAGCTTTCCTACTGTCTGTCTCTCCTACACTGTCTCTCTTTCAGCTTTCCTACTGTCTGTCTCTCCTACACTGTCTCTCTTTCAGCTTTCCTACTGTCTGTCTCTCCTACACTGTCTCTCTTTCAGCTTTCCTACTGTCTGTCTCTCCTACACTGTCTCTCTTTCAGCTTTCCTACTGTCTGTCTCTCCTACACTGTCTCTCTTTCAGCTTTCCTACTGTCTGTCTCTCCTACACTGTCTCCATTTCAGCTTTCCTACTGTCTGTCTTTCCTGTCTCTCTTTCATCTTTCATACTGTCTGTCTCTCCTACACTGTCTCTCTCACAGCTGTCCTACTGTCTGTCTCTCCTACACTGTCTCTCAGCTTTCCTACTGTCTGTCTCTCCTACACTGTCTCTCTTCCAGCTTTCCTACTGTCTGTCTCTCCTACACTGTCTCTCTTCCAGCTTTCCTACTGTCTGTCTCTCCTACACTGTCTCTCTTTCAGCTTTCCTACTGTCTGTCTCTCCTACACTGTCTCTCTTTCAGCTTTCCTACTGTCTGTCTCTCCTACACTGTCTCTCTTTCAGCTTTCCTACTGTCTGTCTCTCCTACACTGTCTCTCTTTCAGCTTTCCTACTGTCTGTCTCTCCTACACTGTCTCTCTTTCAGCTTTCCTACTGTCTGTCTCTCCTACACTGTCTCCATTTCAGCTTTCCTACTGTCTGTCTTTCCTGTCTCTATTTCATCTTTCATACTGTCTGTCTCTCCTACACTGTCTCTCTCACAGCTGTCCTACTGTCTGTCTCTCCTACACTGTCTCTCAGCTTTCCTACTGTCTGTCTCTCCTACACTGTCTCTCTTCCAGCTTTCCTACTGTCTGTCTCTCCTACACTGTCTCTCTTCCAGCTTTCCTACTGTCTGTCTCTCCTACACTGTCTCTCTTTCAGCTTTCCTACTGTCTGTCTCTCCTACACTGTCTCTCTTTCAGCTTTCCTACTGTCTGTCTCTCCTACACTGTCTCTCTTTCAGCTTTCCTACTGTCTGTCTCTCCTACACTGTCTCTCTTTCAGCTTTCCTACTGTCTGTCTCTCCTACACTGTCTCTCTTTCAGCTTATACTGTCTGTCTCTCCTACACTGTCTCTCTTTCAGCTTTCCTACTGTCTGTCTCTCCTACACTGTCTCTCAGCTTTCCTACTGTCTGTCTCTGACAGTTCAAGTGTTAAAAAAATTATGTTTGATGATTCAGCATTCGTCATAGAGAACAGGGGATTTAGGGATAAATTGTGCACATGCACCCACGGCCCACACACGCACGCACAAACACGTGCATACATGCACACATGCATGCCCACACATGCATGCCCACACACACACACACACACACACACACACACACACACACACACACACACACACACACACACACACACACACACACACACACACACACACACACACACACACACACACACACACACACACACGTTTTCAAATGGAAGAAGCTCTTTGCAGAGATTAAAGAAAAACCTGACTGTGTGCATGTGTGCATGTGATGTGTGTGTGTGGCGTGCACATGAAGCAGCTAATCTTGCTAGCTACTAAAGGCTGATCAGTGTGACATTTCCTGGGGAGGACGGTGACATTCCTGGCTGTCATTAAGCTGTGGGAGGCAGCCGAGTAGAAGGACATTGTGTTTACTTAGAACATAGACACAGAGTTTGGTCTTATTTACACAGGTGTACTTTATATTGGCCTTATTTACACATGTGCGCTTTATATCGCTGCATTGTTGTGGTTTATGGTTTTGTCTGAGGTCATGTGGCAGTATAATATAATGTATCAGTTTTCTTTCTCTTTTCTTTTGGTATATCTCGTTTTAATGTTGTTCATTGTTGTCACGTGGAAACTCTTTACTTCCAAAACCATTCCATTTGATTTAATTTCATGAACATTTTAAAATAGCCGATCTACAAGACAAACTGCAAAATGCAAAGAACATCATGAAGCTGAATATGGAGTTGACCAAAGACCAATGTTTCTACATGTATGGGTCTGTTGCTTGGTAGAGTGTACAAATGGAACCATTTTAAAAGGTCCAACTGGTTCCATTTGTACTGTACACTCAGAGTAACAGATCTGCAGGGGTCCATTTGGGCCCCTTGGGGACCCAGACCCAACGTGGGGGCAACAGTGGGGGCAGCCAGTTTGGTCTCGGGCTCCCCCAGAGTTCGTGTCGAAGTGTCCTTGAGCAAGACACTGAATCCCCTAATTGCTCCCCATGATCAGGTTGGTGTCTTGCATGGTTTTGTCTGCCATCGGTGTATGAATGGGTGAATGCAATGCACAATCTATGCAAAGCGCCTTGAATAAAGGCACTAAATAAATGCACCATTTACCATTTAGAACGGCAAACACTAATTATCCAAATTCCAAAGAGAGCATTTGGAGCATAACCATAATAATAGGAAACAAAGTCCTATGCACACCTGATGGGCTTAGAGACGGCTGCGTAGGCAGGGATCAACGCAGAGAATGAGAAAGTGACCCGCAACACCGCCTGCACTTGCACAATTAAATAGGAACACTTTTATTCAAGCAACGTTTCGGTCCAAACCTGAAATGCCAGAAGAAGGTCTAGGTTTGACCCAAACGCCTGAATAAAAGTCATTCTATTGTGCCGGTGCAGACGGTGTGCGGCTCACTTTATTCTTGTACCCATAATAGTGAAAATAAAGGATGGGGAATGGTCATTTTTCTGCCCATATCCTCTGTATCTATCCTTCTGTCGATCCTTTTCCGTTATTGGATTTTGTTGGCAAATGTATGCTAATCTGGGGCACCCTATCACATTCACTTAATTCCTGCAGTCAAAGGTATAGCGTGTCTTGACTTCAACTGATCTCTACAAGCCATTACATTTTTTGGTCTTTGTTTTTCCCCCGGCAATTTAGGAGAAGCTTGTGCCAGTGAATTTGATTTAAATTACATGACTCTAGTTTCCTGAGACATGCCATCGTGTAGATTTGTAGACTGTCCCACTAAATATCGAAATAAGAATTGACAATCAAAAAGCGTATTGATTTCCGATTATTGATAACTTCAGAATCCCCATCTGTAGTTATGTACAGAAATGAGTAAAAGAGTAGCAGAACCACATACAGTACAGTGCAGACATGTTACTCCTCAGTAGGCTACATTGGGGTGTGATGACAGAGCATTTCAACAGGTGTGGCTGACAGTCACACCAGGGTGAAACTTTGCACATGGAGGCCACGGCGTTGGTGCTATAGATAGCCTACATTTTGTTTAATTGTTATGCCTGTTTTGGCCGTGTTAATGTATGTTACGCATGGCAACTATAAGTCCCAGAGAGAGAGAGAGAGAGAGAGAGAGAGAGAGAGAGAGAGAGAGAGAGAGAGAGAGAGAGAGAGAGAGAGAGAGAGAGAGAGAGAGTAAAGGAATGAATGGCTGCTCCAGACAACGTCTCTTCATCCCTCAGAAGACCCCCCCCCCCCCCCCCCCCCCCCTCTCTCTCTCTCTCTCTA
>NC_136790.1:33847921-33865421 GCF_951216825.1 Electrona antarctica | reverse complement strand
GACGGACAGACAGACAGACAGACAGACAGACAGACAGTTTTGTCGCAGGATGCTTTGTATTCATAGTTCAGTGACATTGCATGTTGTTTCTATAGCAACCAGACACCGGCTGAGGTTAACAATCTGTGTGCAAAAGGCCATCACGTGCACGCACGCACGCACGCACGCACGCACGCACGCACGCACGCACGCACAAATGTGGACCTGCACTTTTCCCCACTATTGCTACTTTTGGAAAAGTTCTCGGTCATATTTTTAGGTGTTTTGAAAAGGTATACACTTCTAAAAAAAGTATGTTTTAAAGCAATGATTCTCAGCTTTTTGGGGGGCCAGCAGGTCCCAGTGCCGCAGCTTAGAGGAAAGATGGTGCAAATGTGCTATCTCTTGTTATACAGTATGTATATAATTAAAAGACCATATGGAACATGATTGATCATCACCGACATTGATTGAGCAGTTTTGATTGAGCAATTTTTAATTGGCAGGCTAAACATTTGCATTTTTGCAGCTTATAATGTAGGGCAGAGCTGGACTGGGGGTGGGGTAGACGACTATTGCAAGTTCAGCTATACAGTCATTTCCATTGTCATCACTCATCATCATTGTGTATTAAAGATGAGTAGAGCTAAACATTAACACGCACGCACAACACACACCTTTGCTTCATTTGTCACGTGGCGAGTCACACTGCATGTTATAGCTGAAGCATTATAGTATTAACCGTACACAAACTGTGAACACACAGGCAGTGTGCATCTGTGTGTGATCAAGAAGGGCAGAAAAGGAGGGGAAAAGGAAGTCAAAGAAAGAAGAGTGTTGAATGGTGAGAGAATTCAGAGGCGTGAGAGAGATAACAGGGAGAGGAAAAGACGATTGTGTGTATGTGTGTGTGTGCGTGTGTGCGTGCGTGCGTGCGTGCGTGCGTGCGTGCGTGCGTGCGTGCGTAAAGGTGAGGAATAGGTTCACATAGGATCAGGGAAGAGAAGGCGCGAGAAAGAAGGGATTTGCAGTAAAATGAAAGGATTTCATATGTGTTCGCAGATATATAGCACAGAGCAGTGCACGGCACGCACACACATATTTGTATTACAATACTTAGTATAGTAATAGTATATATACCCTGAAGCTGAAAATAGGAGAGCCACAAGCTCACTTAAGTATAAATAGCCTAAGTATGAATCAAGCATAGCTCCAACCCCAAAAACCTTATACTTGGCCAATCGTGCTCGCACAGAGCGCAGCTTGAAGCTGTATTTCGATAGATGAAAGTGGGCATGTTTTCCTTTGTGTGTGAAACAGACTGCAGCACTGCTCTGTTCCCTATGTGTGTGTTCACTCGTTATGTAATGCCAGGGGTGGTTAAAGGAACTAGGAGAGCGAGCACTGTACCTCAAAAGTACAATTTTGAGGTACTCGATCCTTTACACTGCCCCAGCGGCAAATTATTTGACATCTTTACGATTACTAGGTTTTCTACTACAGGCATCTAAATCGTATATTCCGTTCATCAGAGTTTTATTATAGAATGAGAATACAAGTGTGCTGCATTTTCTCCCTGCTCGGCGCGATTAAACACCATCGTAAAACATTAAGAGCAGGGAGATAGATATACAATAAAACCCCCAAGTGGAGCATAAATAACAGAGCCCACCGGTGGTGCTGGGGTGGTGGTGGGAGCAAACATCACATAACAACCAGGAACCAGATGCAGAGGAAGGCAGGAAGAGCATGCAGACTGGTGAGCTTAAGTAGTCAGCTGACTGCCACATCAGCGAATGACGTGAGGGACTTGCACACACTTATACACCCACATAGTAATGCAGCATGTTAACCCCTTGAGTATAGTATGCGCCATGAGCATGGCATGAACCCCTTCGAGTATGACTGCCTGAACTAACTCTGCAGGCTACGCATCATTTATTGCCATTTGAAGTGTTAAACACTGCTGTAGGGCCAATATGCCTTTCTACGGTAGTATATGCACATTGACAGGTGGGCGCTGGGCTAAAGACACACAAGTTTAGTTGGATGAGACCGTACACCATAGTGGTTACAAAAAAATACTTCTTTATATATTCGTCTGTCAGACGAATAAAGAAATAATTAAGTCTTTTTTGCTCACACTTTACTTGGGCTGTCTTGTTACTCACTGTTTGATGGTGCTGATTGATGATTTTTTATTCATTCAAACGGGTTGATTGTGGCAGAGATTGGACTAAAATTGCATGCCAAAAGTTTCAAATAAAAAAGGAGAAAAGCAAACTAAACAAGAACAGGC
The DNA here is from genome assembly GCF_951216825.1 of Electrona antarctica. Lineage (NCBI taxonomy): Eukaryota > Metazoa > Chordata > Actinopteri > Myctophiformes > Myctophidae > Electrona > Electrona antarctica. The sequence continues at coordinate 33,863,143 of NC_136790.1, read as the reverse complement.
TCCAGACTTAAACTAAGGGTATACTATCAGAGTTATCTTGTTGTCAACAATATCTCCAAAATTCTGGAGATATTGACCTTTATGTAACACCTGCTTTTATAGTAACGTGCTGTTCTTGAACAGAAAGCTGAGCTAGGGATCGTTTTATGTCAGACATTGACAGGCAGATATAAAAATGAACACAAAAAATATCCTATACATACTATACAGTATACACCGAATGAAAGCCCTGAATGTCTACTTTTACGAGGAAATAAGTACACATTGATCCCATCTACCCTTCGTCGGTAATTGGCTTTGAATGAGCTACAGAATGAACAGGGACTGAGGGAACATATTGGGGCTACGTTAGTACAGTTAGTTTATTTTCGTCATCATCATCATCGGGCAGACGGGCAGATGAAACAATGCAAAGACGCGTCATTATTTATCCATCTATGTATGTGTCTGTCATTGTGTATCATTCCAACTCGGCTAGCCAAGTTCGACGAGGGACGATACAATGTTAGTTAGTTATGATGGTGCAGGCAGCGTCCATGGGAGCCGCCATGTTCCGACCGACCGACACTACACACAAAGACCCCCTCCCATCCTCCCCTCCTCCCATCCCCTGAAACAAACAGGGGAGGGGGGAGAAACAGGAGGTGGAGGCAAGCCGATTGGGTGTTATGCAGTTTGATTCTGTTGCCTGGAGTTGTATGTACGCTCGTACAGAGCATGGGCCATTACGGTTACAGAGACTATTCTACACAAAGCGCCCCTCCCGTCCTGTTTTCAGGACGCGTGACCGTTGTGTTGTGGGATGAATCGGGGCTGCTTGATCTATTGTCCGGATGGGTAGAAAGGCGATTGAAAGTAATCAATAAAAAATGCGTTAAACGTAAATCTCCGTGTCCCACATCAGACCGTTGGGATTTGAACCATGTAGAAAACCGTGTCCCGCATTCGGGGTGTTAAAGATGCTATTATACAGCTTGGATACAAATGTAAACTGCTTGTGTTCATATTTGGAAGCCTCTGTAATGTCCATAAATCAGTTGTGAGAGGCCTGCAGATTGCAGGTATGCCCAAGCCAAGATCTAAGCCTAAGGCATTCTATTCAGTGTCTGTGATTATTGGCAGTCACCATATTTGGAGGAGGCGATGCCCACGTGCCCGTGATCTGTATCCTGAAATACTTGTTTCAGTTTGTGCATCTACTACTGTTTGCGGGAATGCAAATAAATATGTTATTATTATTATTATTTTTTATTAAGGTGATTGTCACTTTGTAAAGCTGGTACATATATTATACAGTATACCTTATGTTTTTATACATAAATGACAACAACAATGACAAGCTGTAGATGTACTGTAGCTGTAGGTGATAAAGATGTTAAATGTGTGTGTGAGTGTGTGTGTGTGTGCGTGCGTGCGTGCGTGTGTGCGTGTGTCTTACATTATGTAGACTTGTCTTTTCTTTTTTTAATCTTATGCCCTCTCCTTCAACATAATGCAGATCTGATCATGAACAGCTTTCTCCGCTCAGCTGTGCACTTATGCATGGTTTCCAGAACAATGGGCTATTGAGCCCATGTCATTTTCATTTTAGGACTTTGAATAGCAGACAGGTGTCTCACCTCACAAAGTGCTTCCAGAGATTGCATGGCCTTGATTGAGCAATTTGACATGGCACACGTCACGTAATTCTATGAATGTTGTATGGAACAGTGTAACAACCTGATTGGTCACTTTTGACCGGGAACACAGAAGGTCTAACAAAGTAGAATAAACCTGCTTCATGCTTCTTGCATGAAGGGATGCAATTTCTGTACGGATTTGGGTTCATCAGCCATATAAAAAAAAAAAAACGTTTTTGGGAAACGGCTGCAATTGCAGTGATAAGACCCATACTGTAAGTATCTTTCAGTCCTTTATCCAAAGAAGCACTCACACATTGTTAATGTTGGCAATACTTTAAAGGTGGTGATGGCGCCAATGTAATGCTGCACATTAAGCAGATCATCTGGGGAGTGCATGGGGAGTCTGGGGACCCCCCCAAAAAACCATTTAGACACAAAGTTTGAGAATCACCGGAAAGGAGAAAGGTGCAGGAATTTATTTTGTGTGCAGTACGTGAGTAAATGTGCTTAGGGTACTTTCCAACACTGCTTGCACGCAGGGATGATAATGACTGTCAGAATGTCTTCTAAGGGCTTTCTGTCTTCAGGGAAGTGTTTTGTTACAAGCTGCTGCATAATAAATTTATATCATGAATTTATTCTATAATTGCTGTGCCTGTCAGCGGCACGATCTAGAACAGTGGTCCTCAAACTCTTTAGCTTGAGACCCAAAAGAGAATAACTACTAAGAGACCCAAACTACTGAAAATACATAGCCAATCTACAAGCTCACAATTCTATAGCATGTAGATCGGCTATTTCAGTAATACATCTTGCATTTGTTTTAGTTTTTTTTACAATTTCGAATTTTAGGGAGTCTTCAAAATTGTTTCACGTACCCTCTGTAGTACCCCAACGTAACCCTAGAGGGAAGACGTAACACTGCATTAGCGAGTCAGACACACAGACTGTCTGAAAATGTGATGTTTGTAAAACAGCTGCTGTCAAACTTTGTGGCACACCGACACAGGGGCTAGGCTATGTCTTCTGCGTAATTATATATTTTTTATTTAACCTTTATTTAACCAGTAAAAACACATTGAGACTGAGTCTCTTTTGCAAGTGGGAACTCATGGCCAAGAGGCAGAAACAAAATTACACTTCAAAGATCGTGCATGTCAAATTAATAATTATACAACAGCCAATAATAAATCCATGACAATACCTCCAGAAACCTATACAATACTCCAAAATGGTACACTTTTCACCATGTTAATGATTTTTCAGACCTCCAGACATTCCTAGACCTCCAGTTCTAGGAAACACAGAATGGGGGGACGTTTTATTATTTCCACACAACAGCTCTAAGGTATATTAATGATATAGTAAAATGTTGAAAATGAGTGGAATTCCCCTTCGTACGTAAAAGGAAGGACGTAAACGTGCGTCCATCCCATGCGCAGGCAGCCGACCTAACGACTTATGACAAGATTTTAGAGCAGAATGTATTCCCTAACTACATAATATACACCTGTGTTGTTGTCTGTCTCACACACAACAACAACCCCCAACACACTTTCTCTGAAACACACGCACAGGAGACCCCAGAGATATTAGACTTTGCCGAGAACCAAAGTAATGAAAATAGCACATCTACAAGCGCACAACACGTCGCTTCGTGCCACATTATGAGCTTGTAGTTCTGCTATTTTCACTACTTCTTAATTATTATAATTTTTTAATTTTTTATTTGTTAGATTTGTTTGTTTTAAAATTCATAACATTATTTTACATTTCTTTTATTTAAAGCAAAAATATATATTTGTTTTACTCGAGTCAAGGCCCATCAAAATGTACCGTGACCCACAAATATGTCCCGAGTCGCCTATCTAAGATGTATCTATATGGGGTTTTCACTTTTCAGTAGAAAGAAATCACACCAGTGTGAACTGAGTGGTGCAACTCCGTGCGGGGACCCCCTCTCACTCACTCTCTCCTCTCTCCTCTCTCCCTCCTCTCTCTCCTCTCTCTCTAGCACAACAGCGCCACTTTTGCACCTCTCTCTCTCAGCGCCACTTTTGCACCTCTCTCTCTCTCTCTCCTGCACGCTCCACATTGTAATTAGCAGGCAACAGTGCAACACTATCTCTCTCTCAGTTTCTAGCACAACAGCGCCACTTTTGCACCTATTGATACCCTAAACATAGGGACATACAGACATAGGGACATTGCTGTTCCTTGGAGCGGCTGCACCACTCTATATATGTCTGTGACCTATAGGGGTATAGCGTGAGTGACGTCAGGACTTCGGTACTCTTGGTTTGTCTGACACTGTTTGACAAAGTAGGACATTAATTTATTAAAAGCATTTTTCATAAATCCAGAATGTGCATGCGGGTGGTTCGAGTGGTTAAGGCACTTGGGGAGCAAGTAGTACCGCAACCTCAGATGATGAATAAATAATGTTAGTGCTAACTTCTCTCTGAAGTCCTTTCATCAGAGTGTAGAAACTAGAGCAGCTCCCTCCCTCTCTCCCCTCAGACCGTCAACAATAAACCACAACCCTCATTTCACTGTCACCACTGTTGTTAAGCTGACGTGTGCATTCAGAGGGGATAATACACACCCACACGTGTGTACACATACACAAACAATGGGATGAAATACCGCAGCATGATACGTTGCAAATGCATATAAATACTTTTACAGTCAGACCCAAGATAGCACATTTAATATTTACTGTTGTACCGTTGTACTGTAACTTTACTGTTGTAAAGTTTTAGGTCACTCTTTTCCAGAGCTGATTACATGCACACCAGTCCTATTTTCAAAAATAGCACCCTGTTATGGATGAATGCTTGTTTTAGGTCTGATTGCCTGGAAGTGTCGCATAGTGTCGCTATAGGACTGCTTTTCAACATAGGAAGAATTATTTCATCACATACAGGGCTCAGGAAATACTGCTGCTAAACTGTGACATGTCTGTCTGTCTGTCTGTCTTGCAGATGATGGACCATACGGAAAAACAAAGGACCTGTCAGGACCCGACCACAACCAGTCCTCTAGGAGGCTCAGTATACCTGGTATGTACCACTCTCACTTTAGTTATGTACCTACCCATAGTACCACTCTCACTTTAGTTATCTACCTACCCATAGTACCACTCTCACTAGCTAGGTACCTACCCATAGTACCCAGCCTGCTGCGGATACCTTTGAGGCACGCATCAAAAATGAAACTCTTGCTGAAATGAGTAAAATACTTAGGAATAATCTTGGATAAAAACTTAAAATTTGAAAAACAGGTAAAGCATATATGCAAGAAGGTTAAACCAAATCTAAATTGTTTTCGTCATATTAGAAGGGACTTATCAGCTAAAACTGCACAACTGTACATGCATGCTATGATTTTCTCACACATAAACTGGGTGTTTTTTTAAACTATAGTGTCATTGTATTTTCTAGAAAAGTCTCTCTGTGGACAAGTGGTGAAAACTAGCACATGTGCTAACACACTGTAAACGATGCATCTACTATTTGTACAACTGTGCAATGAGCAATGTAATTGTTATGTCCATATCAAATAAACAAACATAAACATACACATAAACATACCTGGTATGTACCACTCTCACTAGCTAGGTAGGTACCTACCCATATAGTACACACCACCACCCTCCCTTCCTTCCTTCCTTGATCCATCCATTGCAGCATATACAGAATATGTATCCATACAGTACGTCCATCCAGCCGTCCATCCATACATACAGGTACATCTGCACGTCTGTAAATTCGTACTACATCAACATGTCCATCTCAATCTCTATCTCTATCACTCATCCTTGGGTGGTTGATGTTGTCAAACCCATGGTTGATGTTCCCCCCCATGGTTCCGACCCACAGTTTTGAGAACCATTGCTTTATGGAATGCTTTAAGGATATGTGCTTCTCTGTAATGGTTGGGGCTAGTAATTTCTGTGTTGGCATTTGTTATTTTCTGCTGGATCGAGTAACTTGCCTTTAGTTTATTCCCTACTGCCTGCCATGCAGCAGATGTGTCGGTAGCCTATTCACGTGTGAGCATTTTGCTGGTGGCTGTGTTCACAAGGTGAATTAATAGAGTCTCTTATCGGGAGCCAATTACAGTGACAGGTTGTGGGCTCATGCTCAAGGGCTCTTCGGCACAACATCAGTAACACACACGCGGGCACAGGAACCCCAATGGGTCCTTGAGGGGGTTCCAGGGGGTCCCGGCAGAATTTGAAATATATTGTTGTAAGGCCAATTTTCCTTGTCCTGACAAGACATTAAAAAAGCTCTGTGGATATGCTCGTTGCATCCTTGTGCCAATGCTGACTGGGTTTCCAAGCTTTTTGGATCTTGTTTTCCATTATCATCTCGTGAACAACATACTGTATAGGAATCTTGTGGGATCAACTTAACACATTATGGGCCCTATTTTCGCCGGTGCCTCACCCCTTATCCCTAAAATTCTTTGCCTTTTTTACTATTTAAAAAAAAACATTTTAAAATACTACAAATAGCCGATCTACATCGACACGTGAGCTCGTCTATTTGAACTATTTAAAAATGTTGTTCAGAATAAAAGGCAAAGAAGTTTAGGTGTGTGTGAGTGTGTGAGTGTGTGTGTGCGTGTGTGCGTGCGTGCGTGCGTGCGTGCGTGCGTGCGTGCGTGCGAGCGTGCGTGTGTATAGGTCACAGATTGAATCACCTCAGACACAGGCATGGATTAATGAGGTCATAGTGAGGTCACACATTCAATTTCCGCTGTTTGAGACAGTTTGCGTCACAGACTCACACTGTCTACTGTGACGGAAAGGAAGTCCGACTTTTGAGAAGCTGTTGTAGACGTAGTTCGCCATGCAGGGAAATGGATCACGTAACGGATTGCATAGGCATATCGTTGCTGTCAGCCATGTTCATTTCGACAGCAAGTTCTGATTTATTTTAGTCAGTGTTTTAGTCGACTAAATATCACAAGATTTTAGTTACAAAAAAATAGTTGATTTTGTCAACTTTTTTTTTTTTTTGATAGGCCTTGATGGCGTCGTAATGGAGTGCAACACTGAGTGCAACCAAACATGAAATTACTTGTCTTTTAGTACACTGGATCTGTCCTCCACTAGTCCCCCCGGGCCCCCCCTTTGTTTGTTTGTTTTTATTTCGTTTTTTCAGTGAAAAAAGGTAGTCGACAAACATTTTTTGTCATATAGTTAACAGAAATTAACACTGCTGTCGGGTACAAACCTTGTATCTCCTTATTTCAAATGTTTATGTTTTACTTTGTAAATCAATGCCCTATACTATACTTAATCCCATTGATGATGAAATGAATACATGGAAACAAGTCCCCAGGAGTTTTTTTTGTTATCCATTGAGCCTATACGTATTTGTCTTCCTGTACCTACGTGCTGTTTACATTTCTGACTAATAAAGTGTTCAATCAATCAATCAGTCATACAAGAGTGTCACACAAAAATAGTAAATGGTAAATTTATAACCAAATCGCTTTACATAGATGTAATGTGCATTACATTCACCCATTCACATTCACACACCAATGGCAGAGGAAACCCCTTCCGCCGCTGTGAAAATAGCCAATCTACGATCTTATTGTGACGTATTGTGAGCTTGTATTGTGAGCTATTTTCACTATGTTAATGACGATATGCAATTCACTTTTAGATCAGACAGAGGACTACTCTGATGTTATCTGGCTGCAATGAAGTGTATGATTCAACATTCCATGGTTTATATATTTTTATTTTTTAATGTTTTAAAATGTTGTAGTATAAATATATCGCAACAATTCTATAATTATATCGCAAAAGAATCACAATGTAAATCGAATCGGCACCTAGAGGAGGTAAGTGAATCATCCCACCCCTATTTCACAACATCCAGCCCCATATCCCATCCATGAGGATGTTGGAAGATTGATTGATTGATTGATTGATTGATTGATTGATTGATTGATTGATTGATTGATTGACTGACAATAAAGTGGGTTAGATACTATGGCCTTTTGGACACAAAGGGTTAAAGTACACCACAGGTTTGCAGACCGTAGATGCTGGGAATTTGCAAAACATTACGTTTTGTCGACGAAACCAATGTTTGCGAGGACAGACAGTATAGACACTGGGAGTTATTATTATTATTTTTAAACGTGCAAATGAATATAATTGCATAGAACATAGTTTTTGTCTTCTTTTCAGAGACAGGGACTATGTTTGTGAAACATAAGGTTTTGTCGTCGAAGCCTATGTTTGCAGGGGCAGGAGGCGCCGGAAGTTTGCAGGTACGCCTACCCAGGTTGGGAAACTCTAACCTCTCAACTCTGTGTGTGTGTGTGTGTGTGTGTGTGTGTGTGTGTGTGTGTGTGTGTGTGTGTGTGTGTGTGTGTGTGTGTGTGCGCGCGTGTGCGTGTGTGTGAGCGTGTGTGCGTGTTATATTGTTGTGGTCAGAAGCAGTGCGTGGGGTGACCATGGTGGAGCTGGTGAAGAAGGAAGGCTCCACGTTGGGGCTGACCATCTCTGGAGGAACCGACAAGGACGGCAAACCACGGGTCTCCAACCTGCGCGCTGGAGGGCTCGCTGCTAGGTGAGAAACAACACAAACATCTGGACCTAATGGCTAGGGGCAAAAGAGCCCGCAACATTTTGGATGGAGGACAACCACTTTGCAGCATAATGTATTTAAAAGATAAAGATAAAGAAAACTTTATTGTCCATTAAATTGACATAAAATGGAAATTCGTCTTTGACACACCGGCAGTCAGTTACAACAATAAAACATTAAAAAAATACACAGGTGCATTAAAATACTATATAAAATGCATTCACATTAACACAGCAACAGTGATCATGAGCAGTGGGGATTAGACTATTTAAACATTTTTTTATTTAAAATGTCCACAGCAGTTGGCACAAACAAAGTTTTGTAACCCTTCTTTTTAGCTAATTTTGCCCTAAGCCTCCTGCCCGATGGCAACAAGTCAAATTCAGAGTGAAGAGGATGGGTAGATTTTATTTACAGAATCAGAGAAATTAAGGCAATGTTTACATAATTGGATTGAATAAACGAAAAGAAAAGTCAATAATGGAACTTGAAAATACACTCACATGCACAGCGATGTGCAGAGAATGTTAACAGGGGCAGTTTTGGCCAGACATTTCGAAAATGGTACTTTAAGCCAGAAATACATTTTTACATTTTGTTGCCTCGACAATAGCCGTGTTTTACAGATTTGCTGTTTTCGGTGCATGTCTAACACCTGCGATTAGATCCCGGGACTCCCACAAACATGGAAAGCCAACATCTTAACCTCTAGACTAAAATGGAATTCCCTATAGAGATATCAGGCTGAGGTTGTGATCCACTCTGCTACACTCACCCACCTTTTGACCTCCTCCCGCGGGGAGACATGTTCCATGTCTCGGCCGTTACGTCTCCCGCATGGAAAGCCAACATCTTAACCGCTAGACCAAATGGATTTTCCTATAGGCCCGGGGAGATTAGACTTTTAGGCCATCGGGCTGAGGTTGTGAGCCACGTACTCTGCAACACATGGCTCAACAAAGTTTTGTAATGACGGAGCTGCACACTAATGTTAGTCTTCCCTCCACAGGAGTGACCAGCTAAATGTAGGGGATTACATCAAGTCAGTGAACGGCATCAACCTGACCAAACTGCGTCATGAAGAGATCATCAGTTTACTGAAGAATGTTGGAGAGCGAGTCCTGCTGGAGGTGGAGTATGAGCTGCCCTCTACAGGTACGTAACGGTATTACCACATGTATGATTTCAAATCAATATCACCATTATTTCAAAATCCCCAAACACCCAATCTTCCGCCGTAGTCTGAAGAATAACCTCACTTTAGCCTGTATAGAGCGTACCAAAATCTCCTTGAGGGGGCGTCAACATATGTGTCACGTGGTAGCGGCCGCCATACTTGTTGGCTTGTCTGGTTGTTTACATTGAGCGACTATGCGGTGTGCTTGTATACGTTCTTTTTTTAAACTGACCTCACAATGGTGCAGACTTGCTCAGTAAATAAGTGGCACAGCAGGTCACGTCGAAGGAATGAGCCAGAAAACGGAATTAGATTTCAGCTTTCCAGCATGGAGACAGCATCAAGGAACCCAGATTGACGAGTTTACAAAAAGACGTAGAATGGCTTGGATCTCGGCTGTACAGCGCACGGGTCCAGAGACATAACGTTCAACAAAGTATCTAAGCACAGCCGTGTTTGTTCACAACATTTTCCTTGTAAGGTATTTGCGCCCGACGTTCTTTCTATCCATCCTGGTGTTGGTTCACTATGTTGTCGCCAAGAACAAGCTCAATATTTACACAAACATACCACCGTCACTCTATTCTGAGTGATGTGGGCTAGAGTTTAAAGCCAACAAGAACGCTTTTCAGACACCGCCCCCCTCTTGGTGACGTACACGTTTTTACACCCTATATAGCACTTTCCATAGCACTTGCCGTAGCACTTGCTCTATAGCAAAGGCTAAAAACGTCATTTAGATAGCATGTTATGAAGACAGATGCCAGGTTTATTGACCTGGCATCTTATAACATATGACCTGGCGTTGTAACCAACGCCTCTACCTACTACGCAAGCTCAACTCCTTTAGAGTGAGAAAGCATATTATGGAAACAGTCTATACCTGATAGAGGGAATCTTGACTTTTAACATGGCAATCTTAATATAAAAGGAAGAAGCAAGCAGCAGCGAATAGTGAACCTAGCCTCAAAAATCATTGGGAAGAGACAGAAACAAGTTGTATCTACAAGATACAAGTACTTGTGAAAAAAGCTGTCAAGATAGAAAAATGGCCCCTCTCATCCACTCTGCAGGGAGCTTCGAACAACTTCCCTCTGGTAGACGGTATACAAAGTACCAAAAGCATAACATCTTTCAAAGATTCCTTCATTCCTAATGCCATTAAGGCACTACATGATACTATGTCTCATTTTTTGAGTGGTGTAAACCACTCCTACAACTGGCTTTTTTGAGTGGTGTAAACCACTCCTACAACTGGCTTTTGTGTGCAGAAAAAAATGACCATGGTTGCTATGTTCAAAATAATTTCTGACGTAATTAAATCACACCCGGGTGAACTGGATGACCGTAGCAACCGTGGTCATTTTCTCTGCACAGAAATAGCCAGTTGTGAAATCACATCCAGGTGTGATTTCATTACGTCAGATCAGAGCTGATCAGGCTATATAATACCTTACCTTATTTCATTACGTCAGACATTACGTCAGACCACAGCTGATCATGCTATATAAAACCTTACACCACTCAGTTCACACGGGTGTGATTTTTAATGTATTTGTCACTGTTTTTGCCATGAAGACGGTGTTGTTGCTGTTGTTGCTGTTGTTAGTGTGTTGTTGTTACTGTTGTTATGAGACCGAAGACAATTTTCCACATTGTGGACAATAAATGAAACTAACTAACTAACTAACTAACTAACTAACTAACTAACTAACTAACTAACTAACTAACTAACTAACTAACTAACTAACTAACTAACTAACTAACTAACTAACTACTGATATCCTTGCTTACTGTAAATCGCTCTGGATTAAGAGCGTCTAGCTGCTAAATTCAAAATTGTATTCACAATACTGTGAAGACGAATATCCTTCGGGACAATAAAGAATATTATTATAACCATTCCATTTACAACACTTTTCTTTCTTTCTTTCCCTCCCCCTCTCCCCCCCTCTCTCTTCTCCAGCATCAGACAGTACCTCAGGGGTTATATCAAAGACAATCGACATCTGTTTGCACAAAGAGGGAAACAGTTTCGGGTTTGTACTGAGAGGTAAAACACAGTCTGCCTGCGCAGTGACTTTCATTTTTAAATGTGACTTAAATGGGAGGCTTTTATTTTTAAATGTTTGACCTAAATGAGCGGCTTTTATTTTGAAATTTGACAATTTGCGCGTGTCATCTGTCTGTCATGCAGGTGGTTCCCATGATGACTGGCACAAGTCCCGCCCCCTAGTGGTCACCTATGTGCGGCCAGGTGGGCCCGCGGACAGGTAACACACACACACACACACACACACACACACACACACACACACACACACACACACACACACACACACACACACACACACACACACACACACACACACACACACACACGCAAACGTCAAAGTCATCCTTGGCATACATTTTGTCCATTTGAAAATAGCCGATCTACAAGCTCACAATGTGTTGCGATTCAACCTATTATGAGCTTGTAGATCTGAATATGTGTATACATTTTACACATTTGATTGAAAACCTGTGAAATGGGACATTCTGCATCTACTTTTATTCAAGTAAATTTTGAATTCCGGACTTTTACTTGTAAGAGAGTATATTTCTACATTGCAGTATTGATACTCTTACCTAAGTAAAACATTTGAGTAGATCTTCCGCCAGTGCTTCTCAGCATGGAACTGCAGCGCGGGCTAATGACGGTGATTTGGTGTGACACGCTGTAGGCACAACGTGGGTGACATATGAGTCATATGCCCCGTTCCTAATTCTCTCCATGTGCATCTCTGTCAACCACTGAACTCGCTGAACTCTGAGAATCTGCACTTTTCAAAACGAAGAGAAGAACGCCTCTCTCGGTCCTCCTCAGACACGGCGACATGGCGAGACCCGCTAATGAGCGGTGAGCTTTATCCCCCGTTGCTCAGACAGAAGATTTCAGGCTAGTAGCGCCGACTGGTATATACGCTACTGCTGCAGGCTTCTCTCACATAGCGCCGACTGGTATGCTATTGCTGCAGGCTTCTCTCACATCCAACTAACTAGTAGAACAGACTGGTATATATGCTACTGCTGCATGCTTCAGGCTAGTAGCACAGACTGCATGGTATATACGCTACTGCTGCAGGCTTCTCTCACATCTAACTAACTAGAGCTCTGTGGGGCGTCATGAAGTCTAATAAAATGATCCAAATGGTTTAAAAATGTTGTGCGTTTGTTGTAAGCAGGGAAGGAACTTCACAGCCCTTTTATTGTTGCCCCTTTGTTCCTCTAAAAAATGGATGCCTCATGACCGCAGTGGGCGTGATGCCCTGCAGTGCTGCTCACCCGTATAAGAAAACCCTGGCAGTACATCGCTCCCACCCTCAAACACCTCCACTGCCCCACCTCAACTGCCCCACCTCCACTGCCCCACCTCAACTGCCCCACCTCCACTGCCCCACCTCAACTGCCCCACCTCAACTGCCCCACCTCAACTGCCCCACCTCCACTGCCCCACCTCAACTGCCCCACCTCAACTGCCCCACCTCAACTGCCCCACCTCCACTGCCCCACCTCAACTGCCCCACCTCAACTGCCCCACCTCCACTGCCCCACCTCCACTGCCCCACCTCAACTGCCCCACCTCAACTGCCCCACCTCCACTGCCCCACCTCCACTGCCCCACCTCCACAGCCCCACCTCAACTGCCCCACCTCCACTGCCCCACCTCAACTGCCCCACCTCAACTGCCCCACCTCCACTGCCCCAGCACCTGATCTCACCGTTTTCTCAACAGCGCTATTTCCTTTCCAGTGCGGTTTATAGGCTGGGACTAGCTGTCTGTGGTTGAGATTCTAATTGGCGTCAAGTGAAACATCGCTGTGCATATAAACAATAGTAGTTTAGATTTTGAAGCTGCTACAGTATGAATTGCATGCAAAATAAATGGCTGTCTAAAACGCCCCCAAAAAAGCTGCAGCAACTAAAGACACTAGTATGGCAGGGTATTGGGTTAATAAAATAATCAACTGGTCCACTTCCCTAACCATCCTCACAAAATAGTGTACACCACTGTTTTGGAAGGAAGGAAGTAAGGAAGGAAGGAAGGAAGGAACCAAGGAACCAAGGAAGGAACCAAGGAAGGAACCAAGGAAGGAAAGAAAGGGTGAGAGAGGAGGGAGCTAAATAGAGTAGAGGGGCACTTGAGGCATAAAGCGAGATGTGATTGGATACATTTTAGTGAATTCAGAGGGGTACACACACACACACACACACACACACACACACACACACACACACACACACACACACACACACACACACACACACACACACACAGACACAGACACACAGAGGCAATTTTCTGCTGTGGAATGGAAGGGTTCCAGTTTGTCACATTGATCTCGACCTGCTAGAAAATTGGTTGTGTGTGTGTGTGTGTGTGTGTGTGTGTGTGTGTGTGTGTGTGTGTGTGTGTGTGTGTTTGTGCGTGCAGGGAGGGAACTCTGCGCTCAGGGGATCGTGTGTTAAGCGTGGATGGAGTTCCTCTGCACACAGTGAACCACAGTGAAGCTCTGAGCCTGCTGACGCACTGCGGATCTGAAGCTCTGTTCACCATCGAATACGATGTCACTGTCCCTGGTGAGAGAACACACGCACGCACGCACAGCCACAGCATAATGCACAGCTTTATACACTGTCCCTGGTGAGAGAACACACACATACACGCACACACGCACAGCCACAGCTTAATGCACAGCTTTATACACTGTCCCTGGTGAGAGAACACACACACACGCACACACGCACAGCCACAGCTTAATGGACGGCTTCATATTAGAAGACCCTATCTATCGCTGAAAGAGCGCCGCAATAATGGCTGCTGAAGAAGCGGTAAAATGTGCCGAAATGTGAAAGTGAAGTGAAAAATGTTCCGCAGCACTTACAGTATATGGCCCTTGGATGGCGCCCACACATCTGTGACTGTATTCTCGGCTGAGGGAAGTAGGGGTGCTGGGGGGGGGGGTCCTCCCCCCAGGCACAGCCCCCCCTCAGACAGGAGGGGGAAAATAATAATAATAATTATATGTAGGCTGTATATTTTGATAATCGGCGCCTTGCCCTACATACACTGTGTGTAATATGCATTTTCCCCCCCTAATGGGTTTCTGTGCCATTGCCTGCGTAGCGATTCTGCATTCATATGTTCAACAGATAAATAATAATAAATATAAATAATAAATATGCTGTATCACAGTATCGGCGCCTTATCCTGGTTAATTGCCTGTGTTCATAATTGCTTGTGGAGAGGGAAAGTAAAAGCCACTTTTCCACGTGAAAATGCCCTGCTCATGTCAGACCCCAGAACAGTGTTTGGGCTTGTGGCCCCCGGGGCCTCTAGTCAATTTTAATGTAGATTTATTTTCCTTCTGGACAGTCGATTCACAAAGCTCTGATTATATGTCACATTTTCTGCATGAGCCATTTAGTTCACAAGGACACAATAATGAATAATAAACTTTGTTTATATTTTATTTATTTCCAAACACATGGCCCTATTTTCAGGGCGCAATTTAACACCTGGCTCTATGAATTGCACCACGGTGTCCCAGTGCTATTTTTTGGTATTTTACACCAAGCGTAACGCTGACGCTAGATGCTAAATTCCCTGGATTATGCATAGGTGTGGTTTGGGCGTTACATTAATCAAACCAATCACAGTGTTGACTCCCATTACCTGTAAAGGAGAATTCCGGACTAGCCACTTTCTTACCGTAATCTGATTATATCTAACGAGTGGTAGGGCCGGGGGAAAAAATCG
>NC_136790.1:33790421-33842921 GCF_951216825.1 Electrona antarctica | reverse complement strand
TGGTACCAGTGATATTAATAAAGGCTCTGTTCCAGTTAACGTTTTAATTTCAAGGACCCTCATAACTCAGAATATACAAATGTTACCAATTGGACCACTATATTGTATATCTGTTCTTGAGGTAATTGTTTTCCCCCCAAAATCACAAAGACTAATTCGACCTTTGAGATATACAAATAAGTCTGTGTGTCCAAAAACATACAGTATATACTTTGGTTTTGTAGGGCAGTACGGACTGGCAGGCGCCAGCTGGGAATGTTGAAAAGGTCAGAAGGACACTACAGCAGCGCCTGTTGTGTCCTCCGGAATTAATTGGCATAAATTGGCATAAAAAGGAGTGTAAAAAATAATTGCCTACTAAACAAACAAAGATGGTGAGCTGGTGTAAAAATATCGCTGTGGGCTGTGATAATGTTCAAATTATTCTCTCTACTGGACATGGAGGAAGCAGTTTATGGCTTCCTAATAGGAAGCTGTGTGTAATTAGTGTGGTTGTTAGTGTGGGCGCTAATGGAAGGGACAACATGACCTGAAGGGAAAGGGTGCAGAGAAACGCTATGCACTCAAAAACACACACACACACACACACACACACATACACACACACACACACACACACACACACGCGCGCGCGCACACGCATGTGCACGCGCACACGCATGCGCACGCACACACACACACACACACACACACACACACACACACACACACACACACACACACACACACACACACACACACACACACACAAAGGGACACACACACAAAGGGACACACACACACACACACATACAAAGGAACACGCTCAGAAAAGCTTTTCTAGCTTGACCATCTAGTTCTGACATGCATGATATTGGTCTACAACTAGATTCGGCCAAACCCCTGCTTTAGCACCTGGCTCGGTGACGTGCCTCGGTAGTCATTAGACTCTCGACTTTCTGGTATTGAATCCAGCTGTTGCCATTATTTTCCAACAACCACGTACGAGTTATGTACCGATAGGCACAGAATCATAAATCATGTTTTGGGGTGAGCGTTTGCAGTCCCCAACTGTCACTCAAATTGGACTCCAACTCCAATGAACTGCAGCGACCAATGAGGCATCTATATGTTTAATATCTATGTAGAACACTATCACGCTTCTGACATCTCCATGGTTACACTTCCTGTAGGAGTGGCCTGTTGCAGGTGGGGGACCGCCTCCTGTCAATCAACGGAATCGCTACAGAGGATGGAACGCTGGAGGAAGCCAATCAGCTGCTCCGAGATGCAGCTCTGACCAATAAGGTCACACTGGAGATAGAGTTTGATGTGGCAGGTTGGTTGGACCTTCTCTTCTCTTCTCTTCTCTTCTCTTCTCTTCTCTTCTCTTCTCTTCTCTTCTCTTCTCTTCTCTTCTCTTCGTAATCGTCTCAATTTGGTGGCGGTAACATTAGGTTACATTAGGTAACATTAGCGTTTTCTCGCCATCAGTTGATGCTTCATATCCAGTCAAACCGTTACCGCCGGGGCTCTTTTGTTTATTTTTGGAACACAGTTATTTCTTATTAACAAAAAAAAGAAGAAACAAAAACGTGATCCAGGTAGAATGTGAAAATTACATCAGACTATGGTGCTCTAACTATATAGTATATCGTAATACGTGTGTGTGTGTGTGTGTGTGTGTGTGTGTGTGTGTGTGTGTGTGTGCGTGCGTGCGTGCGTGCGTGCGTGCGTGCGTGCGTGTGCGCTCGTGCGTGTGTGTGTGTTAGAGTCAGTGGTTCCCAGTAGTGGGACCTTCCATGTCAAACTTCCCAAGAAGAGAGGAGTGGAGCTGGGACTCACTATTAGTGGTAAGACATGCTTACTTTCCACCACTGGTTGTGTTGTGTTAATGTAGCATGGTGCAATGGTGCCATCTGCTGGTCAGATCAGGTCCATGCAAACTGGTTTTGTTGTAGAACTTGAAGTACAATCACTATTCACTAGTGTCTCGTACAGTCACATTATGTCAATAACTGGGGCGGCAGTGGCTCAGGAGGTAGAGTGGCCGTCCATGGAATCTCAAGGTTCCAGGATTGATTCCCGGCTCCTCCTGGTTATGGGACTAAAACACTTCTTAATTGACTACTACGGACTAATTCATTAAACAAAAAATCCTGCCACCTCTCTATCATTTGTGTCAAGAGGGTAAGCTCCTTATATTTTGCATTTGTACATTCAGAGTTGCTAATTCTGAAATGGTGTCTCTAAACCAGTGTACACAGGGGTGAGAGCATTTAAACTCTCGTAGAGAAATACACCTACGAGAGTTTAGATCTTAGGTTACCCAATGAGCAGGTTGGTACCTTGCATGGTTGGTGATTGAATGGGTGAATGTGAAGTACATTTCAATTTATAAAAGCGCTATATAAATGCTGTCTATATATATAACTGTCTTCAGTCTCCACTTTGGTGTGTCATGTTCCTCCACAGACAGTAAGAAATCAGGAGAATCTCTCATCATCTCAGACATCAAGAAGGCTAGCGTGGCTCACAGGTACATTCTATATGTTTGAGGGGCACTAGCCCCTCCTATATCCAGCTTTTAGTGCATTTTCACAAACTTTGTCTTACACAAATATTAAATTCCCATTGACAATGAATGGAGAATTGTACGACATAGTGTCTGAGCAAATAGGCATAGTCTCTATTTTTGTCCTATACAAACATTTGTATCCGGGTAGCTCAATCGGTAGAGCTCTCGCCTTTGGACCACAAGTTCATGGGTTCGATCCCGGGCACCGCCAACTCAGCATAAGAGTAGCACGGCTTGGTGCAGCAAGTCGTGCAGGAAGTACTGGGAGCTGATGGTAGGTGTGGCGATCCACCTCAGCAATCCATCTCCTAGCGGTCTAGCGCATTGTAACGGGGATAGACTCCCGCGTGTTACCGGCTGATACCGACAATAAGCCAGCCCCGATCTTCTACTTCTTCAAACATTAAATTCCCATTGGCAATGAATGGAGAATTTTACGTCATAGTGTCTGAGCAAATAGGCATAGTGTCAATTTTACGTCATGATGATGTATGATGATAAGAGCGCCCCTCATTTCACACGGGTGTGATTTTTCTATTATACGAAATGATGGGTAAAAGAATATATATATATATAAACAGATAAGCTTCTCATGCACATCCAGGTGGGGGAGGTGCTGGTAGGCAAGGTGTAAATGCAGGCCAAAGAGAACTTCCCCAGGGAAAGGAAGGGACCCACTCCAGAGACTCAGGACAAGATGATTACTTATGCTTCATTTTTTTATTGCACGGCGCGTTTTGCCGCGTATATACTGTATACATGTATATAGCCTACTGTATACATGTTGTTATTCAAAAACAGGGCAAAGTTACAAACTATGCCAGCTCTCTCTCTCTCTCTCTCTCCCTCCCTCTCTCTCTCTCTCTCTCTCTCTCTCTCTCCCTCTCTCTCTCTCCCTCTCTCTCTCTCTCTTCCTCTCTCTCTCTCTCTCTCTCTCTCTCTCTCTCTCTCTCTCTCTCTCTCTCTCTCTCTCTCTCTCTCTCTCTCTCTCTCTCTCTCTCTCTCTCTCTCTCTCTGTAGGACGGGCACATTGGAACCAGGTGATAAGTTGTTGACCATAGACAATGTCAGGTTGGACAACTGCTCTAAAGAAGATGCAGAACACATCCTGCAGCAATGTGAGGACCTGGTCAAACTGAAGATACGCAAAGATGAGGACAACTCAGGTGTGTGTGTGTGTGTGTGTGTGTGTGTGTGTGTGTGTGTGTGTGTGTGTGTGTGTGTGTGTGTGTGGGGGGGGGGCGGCATAGCAGTCATACAAAAATGTAAGCCATGTATACATGTATCTATGTGTACATACATTCATACAGTTTCTCCATACTAGACACGGCAACAGCAAAAAACATCATAAGTAAGGAACCTGCTGGAACTCAACTAATTGATGGCCCAGTTCCAGCTGCGGTTTTGATCACAAGGTGGCATTGTTAACTTTTGTTTTTCTTTGATTAATTACAATAAATAATAACTAGAACAAGTTTGAGCACAGGTGTTGCTGTACGGCCATGCAGTCCAGGTAGGTTATTGTGGGCCAGCAGCAATGTTTGGAATTCTCCAATCAGAGAATGGAATAAGAAAAATCTGACGGAGTAATATAAAAAGAAAATCTTTAATACAATCTGCCTCCTGTTGGGTTTATAGGCTGAGGGCTGCTTTGATCATGTACATGATTTACACATCATGTACATGATTTACACATCATGTATGGTACTTGAACACACATTAACACGCTTTGACGCCTCACACACACACACACACACACACACACACACACACACACACACACACACACACACACACACACACACACACACACACACACACACACACACACACACACACACACACACAGTCACAGTCACACACACACAGTCACACACACGTTACCATGGAAACTGGCTCCCCTACTGTATGTCTCCAGATGAGTTTAACTGCTGGCCTACTTTTAACACTAAACACTAAACACTGTGCGTGCGTGCGTGCGTGCGTGCGTGCGTGCGTGCGTGCGTGCGTGCGTGCGTGCGTGCGTGCGTGTGTGCGTGCGTGGATTATCAACTGACATCAGGGTGAATCATATATACAATGGGTCTTCAACAGGGAGTACAGGACCCCTAGGGGGCCCTCAAAGTCACTACAGGAGGGCCACACATCTTTCTTTCTTTCTTTCTTTCTTTCTTTCTTTCTTTCTTTCTTTCTTTCTTTCTTTCAAGACCTGTCTCTACTTTCATGTGGGGGAAAAGTGTCACCTCAATGTTCTGTTCTTTAGTTATTGGTCGTTGAATATAGCTTGTTTTCACCAAAAATGCTACTGGGAACAGAAAGCAGAGACATTTTTTTAAATACATTCTATAATATTAGACTAAACCGGCTGGATTATTTTTAGATCAGATTATTTCCGGGTGTACTCTTCTTCGGATGTCCTAGGATCACTTGCGGAAGAGCGATATCTATCGTAAACACTGAAAACACCACATGACAAAGTTATTCGTCAATAACACGAATCCATCCAACATTAGCAGCAAAGATAATATGTAAACAATTAGACAATACACAAAGATACAATACAACACAATAAATATAGGAATAAAACTCAGAGGGGGTGGGGAAGGTGGATTCTACCATCAAGGTGTTCAGGAATTAAGTTAAGCTACTGTATATATGCTCAAATTTGTATTTTAAAATCAGCCAAACCATAATGGATTGTGGTAGGTCATTCCACATTTTGGTAGTAGTTGTTTGAAGTGTTCATGTTTAATGGACCACAAAGGAAACAAGCCTTTGGCTTTTTTGTGTAACATAATTTTATACAGTGTAAATATATACTGTAAGTGGCATGTACATTTGACCACAGTCTGGAAGAGGCATTCCTTACCAAGGTGCTTAAGTACCAATGTCTTGGATACAAATGTAAACTGCTTGTGTTCATATTTGGAAGCCTCGGTAATGTCCATAAATCAGTTGTGAGAGGCCTGCAGATTGCAGGTATGCCCAAGAGCTGAACTTCTGTTCAGTGTCTGTGCTTATTGGCAGTCACCGACTCACCATATGTGGGAGGAGGTGATGCTTCCTATACCCGTGATCTGTATCCTGATTCCTGAAATACTTGTTGTTGAGTTTCCCAAGTTTGTGCATCTACTATTGTTTGTGTTCAAGAATGTGAACGCAAATAAAGATGGTGTGTGTGTGTGTGTGTGTGTGTGTGTGTGTGTGTGTGTGTGTGCGTGCGTGCGTGCGTGCATGGATTATCAAGTGACAGGGTGAATCATATATGCAATGGGTCTTCAACAGGGAGTACAGGACCCCTAGGGCAGGGGTTCTCAACCCGTGGGTCGCGACCCCCCGGGGGGGTCGCCAAATAATTTTGGGGGGTCCCCAAATTATTTAAAAAATATTTTTGCAACTGAATGGCTGGAAAAGATAAATGAAGATTTGGTAACCCTTCATTTTACGGTACGGTAATTACCAGGTAACTACCAGGTAATTACCTGGTAACTTCCAGATACATTACTCAGTAATTACTATGTAATTACCAAGTATTACCCAGTATGTATAACTATTTACTGTATAATCTCTTGGTAATTATATGGAACTTACCATGGTAAATGACACACTGGTTGCCAGGTAATTACAAAGTATGTTCCTGACAATTACCAGGTATTTATACGTTTTTACTATGTAATTACCAGCTAACTACCCGGTATTTATAAATATTTACTCTGCAACCAGGCACGATACCCTGGTTGCAGGTACTATAGGTATGTAGGTACTAGGTATACCAAGTATTTTCAACAACTACCAGGTATTTACTCTGCTACCAGGCAAGTTACCCAGTAGGCACTAGGTCATTACCAAGTATTTTCCTGACAACTACCAGGTAATAACATGGTTACTGTATTCACTGTGTTTACATGGGTACTACCCATGAAACACGAGGGTAGTAGCCTACCAGGAAATTACCAGTTGTTACTAGGTAATTTCCTGACAACTACCATGTAATTACCTGATAGGTACCCAGTAAAAGGAGGAACTGTACTGTAAAAGGAAGCGTGCTCTATTTCCATGATATTACCATGTACCTACCTGGCAATTGTAGATTATAATCACTGGTAATTTCCTGGTAGGCTACCCATGCGTTTACATGGGTAGTACCCATGTAAACACAGTGATTACAGTTACCATGTCATTACCTGGTAGTTGTCAGGAAAATGACCAGTTGTTACTAGGTAATTCCCTGACAACTACCATGTAATTACCTGATAGGTATCCAGTAAGAAAGGAGGAACTGTACTGTGAAAAGAAGTGTGCTCTATTTCCATGATATTACCATGTACCTACCTGGTAATTGTAGATTATAATCTATAATTTATAATCCTCCCCATTACCCATCAGAGTGTATTTTGAACTTTGAACTTTGAATTTTGAACTGGCAATAACTGTTAATTACCAGGTATTTACTGTATAAATTAACAGGTAAAACCAAGCAAGTTACCGTGTAAGAAAGGTGGAATTGTACTGTGAAAGGAAGCGTGGTTTGTTACAGTGAAAGTACAGGGTAATATTATGGAAACAAACCACGCTTCCTTTCACAGTACAGTTCCAGCTTTCTTACATGGTAACTTGCTTGGTTTTACCTTTTAATTTACACAGTAAATACTTGGTAATTAACAGTTATTGCCAGTTCAAAATTCAAAGTTCAAAGTTCAAAGTTCAAAATACACCCTGATGGGTAATGGGGAGGATTATAATCTACAATTACCAGGTAGGTACATGGTAATATCATGGAAATAGAGCACACTTCCTTTCACAGTACAGTTCCTCCTTTCTTACTGGATACCTATCAGGTAATTACATAGTAGTTGTCAGGGAATTGCCTAGTAACAACTGGTAATTTTCCTGACAACTACCAGGTAACTACATGGTAACTGTAATCACTGTGTTTACATGGGTACTACCCATGTAAAGGCATGGGTAGCCTACCGGGAAATTACCAGTGATTATAATCTACAATTGCCAGGTAGGTACATGGTAATATCATGGAAATAGAGCATGCTTCCTTTTACAGTACAGTTCCTCCTTCCTTACTGGGTACCTATCAGGTAATTACATGGTAGTTGTCAGGAAATTACCTAGTAACAACTGGTAATTTCCTGGTAGGCTACTACCCATGTGTTTCATGGGTAGTACCCATGTAAACACAGTGAATACAGTTACCATGTTATTACCTGGTAGTTGTCAGGAAAATACTTGGTAATGACCTAGTACCTGTTAGCAGAGTAAATACCTGGTAGTTGTTGAAAATACTTGGTATACCTATAGTACCTGCAACCAGGGTATCGTGCCTGGTTGCAGAGTAAATACCGGGTAGTTAGCTGGTAATTACATAGTAAAAACGTATAAATACCTGGTAATTGTCAGGAACATACTTGGTAATTACCTGGCAACCAGTGTGTCATTTACCATGGTAAGTTCCATATAATTACCTGGAGATTATACAGTAAATAGTTATACATACTGGGTAATACTTGGTAATTACATCGTAATTAATGAGTAATGCATCTGGAAGTTACCATGTAATTACCAGGTAATTAATGGGTAAATACTTATAACTACTACCTGGTTGTTACCAGATAATACCAGGTACTTACCTATTATTACCAGGTAATTACCTGGTAGTTACCTGGTAATAATTTTACATAGTACACATAGTACATGCATAAACTTTCCTTAATGATTATATCTGGTTTCAGTATTTATTCATGATGTATTTTCACTATTATTATGGTTATTGTAGTGGTCAATTTGTATGGGGGGTGGGGAGGGGGGCGGGGGTCACGAGACACGGCCAAAGCATTTCTGGGGGTCCCCGGCCAAAAACGTTGAGAACCCCTGCCCTAGGGGGCCCTCAAAGTCACTACAGGAGGGCCACACATCTTTCTTTCTTTCTTTCTTTCTTTCCGTCTCTACTTTCATGTGGGGGAAAAGTGTGTCACCTCAATGTTCTGTTATTGGCCGTTGAATATAGCTTGTTTTCACCAAAAATGCAAATAAAGATGGTAAATAAAGATGGTGTGTGTGTGTGCATGCGTGCGTGTTATAGATGATCAGGAGACCTCAGGGTGTATCATATACACAGTAGAGTTGAAGAGGTACGGAGGTCCTCTGGGAATCACCATCTCTGGAACGGAGGAACCCTTTGACCCGATCATCATCTCTGGACTCACCAAGAAAGGCCTGGCAGAGAGGTAGACCTACATACAGTTAATCATCAAACTAGTCTAACCATTTCATTGATGAATAGAGGTTTTTGCATATTTTCTTTCAAACATTTTTAAGAGAGGAATAGAATGCAGATCTATGAGCTCACAACCGTTTCTACATAGTGATATTACTACTTTTATAAAGAAAAATCTGAGTACTTCTTCCTCCACACGCGTGTTTGCGTGCGTGCGTGCGTGTAAATGTGTGCGTTGGTGCAGGACGGGTGCCATCCATGTCGGGGACAGGATTCTGGCCATCAACTGTGTGAGTCTGAAGGGGAAGCCGCTCAGTGAAGCCATCCACCTGCTGCAGATGGCTGGAGAGACTGTCACTCTGAAGATTAAAAAACACACTGACAGTGAGTTACTCCTTACTGTGGGGGACAGCAACAAAATACATTTAATAGATTTTTTGGGGGTATCTGTACGTTGAGTTCTGGGTACTTTCACTCCACTACATTAGAAAGGTCCAAGGTTCAAGCTTGTACTTTATTGTTACATCTTTAAAGGTACATACTGTAAGATTAAAACTTATTTTTCTCCTTTTTAAAACTTATTTTCATTCTGCTTCCTTCAGACAAGGCAGCACAGCAGCATAAATAATAACAATAAATAATAATGATAAAACACCGTAAAAAGATTTTTAAATACTAAGGTACAAGAGCAAAAATAAAAATAAATAGAGAACATCCTACACATGCATATCTTATACGCCAAACAACATTGTTTCAGTAGCTAGCTACCAACTAACTTTATGTAAACAACTTCACAGTATATTCTATATACAGCAGATTAGGTAGGAACAGTTCAAAGTCAAACATAATCGTGCAAGAAAAGGACAAAGAGGAGAGGAGTGAGGGATGGGGGGCACGCACGCACGCACACACGCACACACACACACACACACACACACACACGTATTACGATATTATATATTTTTTTCTGTGTAATTTTGGCATGAGTTATTGATTAAGAAGAGTATTGGCATTTTACCTGACTGTTTGGTACTTATAGCAGTCGAATCAGCTTGTTTTGGGAGGTCTGAAGCTTAGTTTTTAGTTACACTTTTAGTCAAAGTGGCATTGAATGAGGACTCCGGCAAGAGTTTTGAGAGCACTTTAGTTGACAAAAAAAAAAAATTATGCCCAAGAATACAATCCAAATACTTGAAATCATTTGCATTTACATTACTGAGGGAATGTTTGGATCCAAAAAGAATGGTTTTACTAAGGTGTGCAGTTTGTTATCGGAATCCGAGTATGGATTTTACTGAGTTCAGAACTGAGAGCCCTTTGTCCCAGCCTGAGACCAGGCGAACTGAGAGCCCTTTGTCCTAGCCTGAGACCAGGCCAACAAGAACAATTTGCATTTACAGGCTGCTTTCCTGTAGTAATGATGATTATGATGATGGTGTCATTGTGTCTGTCAGATGGCGAGGAGATGAGGCAGGGGGCGGAGTCAGAGGTCGACGACACCACAGAGAATGACCTCAGTGACCCAGAGGAGGATTTGACGGATTTGACGGAATTGACGGACAGCCAGCGGACCAATAATATGTCAGAACTGTATTGCATTACCGTGCCCAGCGTGGACTCTGCTATGGAATCCTGGGATGGATCGGGACTGGATGCAGGATATGGAAGCCAGGGTGTGTGTGTGTGTGTGTGTGTGTGTACGTGCATGCATGCATGTGCGCACGTGCGTGCGTTAAATTGAGGACAATTTCCTGGTTTTATGCTAGGAAAAATAAAGAGGAAGGTGCATGGAGGTGTGGCCAGGGCTCCTGCGGGAGGTTTGCACATGTGCAATGTAAACAGGAACTGCGATGATGGAGGGTTCCAGCAGAGGTGCTAGATAGAAAGATCAAACCTTGTGATGTAAATAATGAGATCCAGAACAGTTGAGAATTAAACAGCAGTCACCCTTCCCCTTTCAAATGTTTTATATCATCCACAGCACTTGAATGAACAATATCCATGTTCCTTTGTCATTTCACAAAAATAAAAGTTTAACACATGTACTACAATCAAAGCGAGCATCAAAAGAACATGGAAAATCCACAAAAGAAAAATATACAAAAACATTAACATTTAGTAAATGTACTTGTCCTTTGTCTTTCAGTCTGTTATACACACATTTTTTTCCACACAGTTATGACATTTTTAAAATAAAAACAAAATCTTTTTTTTATATCCTTTTTATTATTTCAGTTCAGGGTATAGCACCAAATCGCAGTTCCTGTTTACACTGAGCATGTGCAAAACTCCCGCAGGAGACCGGGCCACACCTCCATGCACCTTCCTCTTTATTTTTCCTAGGTTTTATGGTTAAAGATGGAGTGCCACGATTTTTTTCCACCCTAAAACATGATCATCAGGTATTATTATAATATAAGGAGGAAGAACTTTTTCCAAAAAGTGTACAGTATTTGTTAAAATCATGCTTTTATGTGGACACGCCCACCAGTTCATTAAGTATGCCTGGTTTGCCTGGTGGGTGGTGATGGGTGGTGATCCACCTGAACTGAAGCCGCACCCACAGCTGTAGTTGTATGATAAAGGGTGAGGGGTTAGGGGAGGGGCTGATAGTGTGATGTCACTATATTACGGTTTATTTCATTGGCCCGTTTGACTGTCAAGGGTTCAACCTCCAGGAAGAAACCCTAAATACAAAGTTAATACACCATTGCACATAAAAACGACTCCAGGGTGTCTAATGAAGTCACCTCATAGACACATGAAAAACTGGAAAAATGGCACTGGCACTCCATCTTTAAGAAAGATTTGTATACTCTTTAAATCCTTGCACACTGGGAGCGTTTATTGTATGCATTTGATTTACATTTATTTAAACGTAGACATTTTGTACCGCTAATTATAAGCATCAATCTGTGTGAATAAGAAATCACAAATTAATAGTTTTATCCTACTAGAAATTTAACACACCAACTGCCATGGACGGAGATCTGCGTCTTTTCAAATCCATCGGTTCACTCTCATGGACAGAGATCTCAATCTTTTAATGTTTATATTGATTCAGTTTGAGATCGCGCTATACTACTGTCTATCAACCGGAAGTGGTTGGTCCGGCAGTAAAAAGGTGCCCCCCTCGTTGTCTTGAACGATAGCCGAAAACACCCCTTTATATCGGATTCTAATCCCAGATTCTGATTGTAATAACAAGCTTTATTTATTCTGGTATTTCTGTTTAGACACTCAACCGGCTATAGTTCTTGCCCAGCGTGTAAATGTCACACACATGTCTCTTCTCTAACACAGAGCGCATAACCCAATAATTACTACCCATAGCTGTATCTCCTTTTCCCGCTTTTCTTTCTATAACTGCCTTGTGCCTTGTGTCCTAAGCAAAGTGCATCTTCTTATAACTGAGGCTTTAGAGTTAAAGTTAAAAATGGACATTCATAAAATTGTCATCCTTTATGTCATCACAACTTACAGGCCTACAGAAATACAAATGCATGTGTACACTTTCACAGATGTTAAAGTGAGTTTGTTGTGCAGGTACGTACAGTCACCACCAGAGCGCAGCAGCGGGCATCGCCCTGCACCCACACGAGTGGCGCAGTGCAAAGCAGCAGCAGCGTGGTTCCACGCCCCCTCCTGGCCGCAGGAAGAACTACCCCTTCAGTGACGGAGGCTTCAGCGAGGACGAGTGGGACAACAAAACTCCTGGGTGAGGAAACACACCCCATAGTGCTGGAAGAAGTACTCAGATGTTTTACAGTAAAAGTATCATTATGTAGAATCAGAATGTCCCATTTCAGAATTCAATCTCTACATAATCATCAATAGTGATTTTAACGTCAAATTCACTGAACATGGGCGTTCACACAGTGGTAGAGTTTCTGCTCACCACCGTGGAGTCTATAGGGGTTCAATTCCACCACAAGTTTGTCGAGTGTCTATAAGAACAGGAACAGAGTGGCATTCCGACGCACCGCCATTCCGACTACGAGGCTTCCGCGTGTGGTTAGCGTTAGGATTAGGGACATGGTTAGTATTGAGCGCATCGGAATGGCGGTGCATCGGAATAGCAGAGTTGGTCGTGTTCGGGGATGGATGCCGGTCAGGGAGGTTGATCTTTGTCACTATATTATGCACTATGAACTACATGCCCTCGAGGTGGGGGCTGCTCACTAGCCGGTGAGTCAGAGGAACTATGCATTCGCTGCCATGCTTCCTCACTGGCAGATGAGCCAGTATGTTACAACAGCAGAGGCAAGCAGTGGGAGGAATTAACTGGAGTAATGACACTGTGTGTGTGTGTGTGTGTGTGTGTGTGTGTGTGTGTGTGTGTGTGTGTGTGCGTGCGTGCGTGCGTGCGCCAGGTATGGCAGCCACCATCCAGATGGAGTTCCTTTGGACCCAGAGGACAGTTTCTGGTGTCAGGCACTGGAAGACCTGGAGACGTGTGGCCAGTCAGAACTGCTCCGCGAGATCGAGGTCATTCACATGCTAGCATTCACATAACAAAATGATTGAACCCTATCCATGAGTTAGAGGTTTGTTGGCATGCTAGCACATTAGCTAGCACGTTAGCATACACATAACCACATGAAGCCTAACCAGTCAGAACTGCTCTGCAAAATATTTTCTTTTCCAGGCCTCCATCATGACAGGAACAGCCATCAGTCTGGGTGTTGATGGGGTGTCTAAGCCTCCTCCAGAACTGAGCCACAGCAACATGAGCCCCCTGCGGAGAAACTCTATCCTGCTCCAGGGTACCCACCTGCACCAGGGGACAGAACTGCATGAGGAGGACCACATTCATCATGGTACGGATCCTACTTCCCCGCCTCTTGCATTTCACCACCAATTTTTACATACTAATATTCCCTCCTCTATGGATATCTGTTTTCATAGATTTTTTTTATGTATCTCTATATGCATTTCCATCAAACTGTTGAGCAGAGCAGTTGTGGGGAACATGTGGCCTTTAAGGTACAGAACATTCTTTCTAACCACTAGGCCACTGCACAAAACCAGTGCCTGTATATCACAAAAAGGAACATTCAGCTGTGCTTTTTATTCCGAAAGTATACCACCCAGAGACCCACCTACATCAGGAGGCCCACCTGCGTCAGGAGGCCCACCTGCGCCAGGAGGCCCACCTGCGTCAGGAGGCCCACCTGCGTCAGGAGGCTCGCCTGCATCAGGAGGACCACCTGCGTCAGGAGGCTCACCTGCACCAGGAGGCCCACCTGCGTCAGGAGGCCTACCTGCAGCAGGAGGCTCACCTGCTACAGGAGGCCCACCTACGTCAGGAAGCCTACCTGCAACAGGAGGCTCACCTGCCCCAGGAGGCCCACTTGCACCAGGAGGCCCACCTGCGTCAGGACGCCCGGTCCCCTCAGCCCAAGGCTTCTCTGCGAGTATCAGAGAGGACATGGGAGTCTCGGCGTATCAAAGAGGAGATGCAGGAGATTCTGTCTCCAACACCACTGGAGCTGCACAAGGTCTGTCTGTCTTTTGTTTTTCTTCCAATTTAGTTGTTATGCCAATTAACTCCTTCTCTCTCTCCCCCCCCCCCTCTCTCTCTAGGTAACAGTAATGAAGGACACAGAGAGTGAGGAGTTTGGCTTCAGTGTGTCAGATGGCTTCATGGAGAAAGGAGTTTATGTAAACATGCTCAGAACAGATGGACCCGCCCACCGTGCTGGGCTCAGACCCTACGACCGCATCCTACAGGTGCACACACACGCACGCACACACGCACGCACGCATGCACGCACTCGCACCCATGCGCACATACATTATTCCTATATTAAAATTGCCTGATGTGAGACTTGCTCTGATCCGCACCAAATTTTGTACAAAATCTGTTCAGGGGTGTGGCATGACAATATAGTCGCACAAAAAAAACTAAATTGTACACAAAAGGGGCACTAAAGTAGTGGTATGGTGACCATCAGCGCAATATACCGGTAAATACTAGATTTGACGTCCACGTGCCGACCTTCAAATCTAGTATTATTCAAATGGTTTAAAATGTGCTATACAGGATGTTTGTTTCACTGGTTGTACGTTTGGATCCTTTAGGATCTTAACGATTCCGGTTCCTTAACGATTCCCTTTTAGCGGTCCTTAGGGGTTACGGGGGGTTCCCCAAATGGACCGTTAGAGGTCTGTAACGCTGAGAGTGTACACATGGAAACCAAATGGACCCTTGCAGGTCTGTAACTCTGAGAGTATACACATGGAAACCAATTGGGCCCTTAGAGGTCTGTAACTCTGAGTGTACAAATGGAACCAAATGGACCCTTACGGTCCATTATACCCTTGCACTCTCAGAGTTACGTGGAGTCCACATAACCAGCTCTGACAGTGTGATAAAACCGGTTCTGGAATCGGTTCCAAACGTGAAGGAACCGAGATGTTCCAACTCTATTCATTCCAAATAAAATCCTCTGCAGTCTACTGACCAGTATCTCCCCTACCCCCCCCCCCCCCCCCCCCCACCCAGGTGAATCATGTTCGTACCAGGGACTTTGACTGTTGTCTGGCGGTTCCTCTCATAACAGAGGCAGGAGACAGACTGGAGCTGGTAATCAGCCGAAACCCCCTTGTTTCGGAGGAGGACAATAACAACATTCTACAGCACACACTAGACCTGTAACACACGTACGCACGCACGCACGCACGCACACACGCACGCACGCGCACATGCACACACACACACACACACACACACACACACACACACACACACACACACACACACACACACACACACACACACACACACACACACACACACACACACACACACACACACTACAAGGTCAGGTTCAGGACTCACTTCATTTCCATTCATACACTGTCAAAAAAAGAAAGAAAAATAATACTGTATATCTGCATCTCCAGACCATAAGTACACTGTAAAAAATATTCCGTAGCTGTCAGTTGGAAACCTTGTATGTCCAAAACGGTTACGTTTCAGGAAATTGCATATAATTTAGTCACAATCTCTTGTTAATACTTTCATAATATTTAAGCAATTGCAAAAAATAGCAGAGCATTCATTTACAAAAAAGCATGGACTGAAATATGGATATACAAGGATTCTGCCTGAGAGCAACGGTACATCAGCATCTCCAGACCACATCTGCTGTGTAAAAGAAGAAGAAAAAACTTTTAACAAGTCCTTCAATCTGCTGTGGAGTATTCAGTCATAACCACTGAAACCCTGTATTCTTAGTAAAAAATTGACCTGAGTTACAAGTTAACTGTACTTGGACCGCCTACACCAAATCTCTTTGCCAGAAATAGCTAATGTACAACAAGCTCAATGCCGTTGTGATCAGGATGTGCCACAGGCAGATGAACAACGTTTGTTGGGACCAGGGGGATCATGCATGGTGTTCTTTTATTAATGCATCCTACATGGACGCAATCGATTGGACGTCGGACGGAAGACGTAACGGACAGAAAAGGATACAAGCCGTGCACAGAAAGATAGATTTTCACTGGAGGCCAGAGGAGTTCATTTGGACGTTAGACTTCTGATGAAGAGGACCATGCCATGGACAGTGTGCAAACAGTGCTCACACACACACACACACACACACACACACACACACACACACACACACACACACACACACACACACACACACACACACACACACACACACACACACACACAAAACAACACTCATCGGAAACAGGGACAGGTGCTGTGTGTGCACATGTTTGTGGCACTTGTGTGCAGTTTACATTTCTCTCTTCCATTTGCCATTTTCATTGCCCTAGTAATTCACGAGTCCAACTGAACTGAAAATACCTGTCAGTAGGCCTACTCGAGATCTGTCCGAGTCCCGAGCCGGGACCATATTTTATCATGGTCACTCAGATTCTATTACCGCGGGTGTGTTTATCATTATGTGAAATACCGTGCATATGAAAAGAGCCGTACTAAGAGCTATATACGCCAAATGTACAAACTACATTACATTGTTTCACCACTGGTTTTCATAGCAGTTTATTCTGTATTTACAGTACCCTCTCGCTCTCGGAGTTACAAAACTTCTTACGCCACCAGGCACTAGCTCCTTCGAACTTCATATTGTTTTAGAACCTTCATTGAGTTTAGATTTCCACCCTCACCCTCGTGTCAGTAGGCAGGGATCTGTGAAACAGTTGGACAGCAGGAGCACTTTTACTGATGTGTCTTTGGAGCCAAAGGTGTCTTTGTGAGGAAAACACTGTCTCACGACAGAGAGAGAGAGATTGATGTATACATATACAGCATATCGTATCTCTCATATGCGCGATGTGAACTTGTAGATCTGATATTGTCAGTGAAGAGATTTGGTGTACGGGGGTGTGTGTGTGTGTGTGTGTGTGTGGGGGGGGGGGTAGGCTGTATGTAGGGTTTAAGTGGTGAAGCCTGATTTTTAGACTCCATAGTATGGCGTGTTGCTTGCCGATATGTTACGTATCAGGTGATCTCATCTGTTTTTGTTGGCAAGAGACGCTGTCATGCAATTGAGTGTAAATCTCAAAGCTTTTTTCTTTTGTAATATTTTTAATCTTTTAAGAAAGCACACTGTTGAATACCATGTACTGTAAGTATTTATGTATGATGAACAAAACAGACACAAAAAAACAAAGAACAAACAAAAACAACAGTGTATGTTTTTTTTACACAATTGTTTCTCAATGTGCGACCTGGGGACCACCAAGGGACCCTTAGGGGTTCTGTTATGGGGGTGCATGTGTTAACCTCACAGGAAGCCACGGGTTACTTTTAACTTGCCACAGGTTAGTTGTAACCTGCCACGCATGTCGAGAGCCACCGGTGAGCTTTAACCCGCCGCATGGGTTAGTTGTAACCGGCAGCACATGTCGGGAGAGACGGTGTTGTCTAACTAATGCCTGTATGTCTAACAAACATATGCACAGACACCTTTTACAGACACCTAACGTTGAGAACCAGTGTCGTACATAAGAGGAAGTGGCCAAAAAGAGGTACTCTGCAAATAATAATAATAATAATGAAAAAGAATAGCCCTTGGCAGATTTGGTCTGGTTGGATTTCCCTCACCCTGAAGTTATGGGGCATACCAATCAGGGCACTGCAAAATATGGTGCGGGGGGGTGCATACTTAGTTTAGACTAGTCATTGGTTAGACATGGGATAAGGTTAGGTTTAGGTGTGCTGCCTCGTGGGAGGTTAGGGTTAGGGTGAGGGTTTGAGATAGGTTGTAGTTGTAGGACTAATGACTGGTCTAACCAATGACTAGTCTAAACCAATTTGCTTCCTTTGAAAATGCAGGTTCCACATAGAGATTCCAGACTAATATCTTACGCAGTGATATTAGTCTGATATTAGTCTATGCAGTTCAAAGGTCACCCAGTCTAGAATTGCACCCTGATGACATAATAACTATAAATAATAAGACTTTGGATTGGGCCCATATTGATCATTTTCATAATACCGGTAACACTAACACTGTATGAGTTATGTAATTATTATATATTTTTATTTTTTTCTGAATGATATAAAGTTGTAGCCTATTCTATTCTATGTCATATCATATTATTTTTCTATGCTGATGGAAAGGATTCAACTCTTGTGGAAACTCGAGATAGAAAGCACATTTAAGAACGATACGCTAGAGAACTTTAGGTTAGGAACGTAACTACCAATCTTTGAAACATTTCATGAGGTGACTGCCATGTTGTTGATGAACGTCATTGTTGTCATTTCATTTTTATTTGTTGTCTTTTTTTTTTATTACTAATGATACTTGTACTTCTCTTTTGGAGACAGATGAGGGGGGAAAAGCGAAAAAATAAAAGCAAATGTCTAATTTTACATGTGATTTAATTTTGTGATCTAATGTTTAATCTTTGGATTTATCTGCTCTGATGGGGAAACTCAGCCATAAAAACTTCTGAGAATGTCACAATGTACTTTAATTTAGTGAGGGCTGACGAGCTGCTTGTGTCCTCATTTAAAATCTTTAGTTATTTTCCACTGGGCCTTGATAGCCTGGCTTTGCCACACATAGCGTGGATTCATACCGTGGACGAAGCGTCTGTGAATCCATGTTATGTGTCTGGCAAAGCCAGTCTATTGAGCAGGGCTATTAGTTTATCATACAGGTGGACCAACTTTTTCATAATACCTCAAGTCCATTAAGGGCAGACGAACAACCTAGGTCTGTCACAATTTTTACATGATCGCCTAATCGTAATCAATAGATATTTTTCATAATCATTTCCACGTTGAAATACATTTTCAAATATTTTCATTAAATTAATTAATAATGTATTTATTTATGTATTA
The DNA here is from genome assembly GCF_951216825.1 of Electrona antarctica. NCBI lineage: Eukaryota > Metazoa > Chordata > Actinopteri > Myctophiformes > Myctophidae > Electrona > Electrona antarctica. Next base: position 33,823,796 of record NC_136790.1, on the reverse strand, counting down.
AGTATAAAGTTAATGATATGTCAGTCAGTCAGTCATTTATTTATACATGTTATTCAAAATTCTCTCAAATTGTTACTTACGGAGCCTAAAAAGACAATTATGTGTGACAGGCCTGACAATCAAATGGTCTGGTTTTCTCCTGGCAACCAGCGCTCCATTCACGGAGCAGGACAAGAGACCAAGCAGTGGAATTATTATTTCCTGAATGAGCCATGCATTTCACCTGCCCTCAAAATGAAATAAACACCATACTGTCTGCAAAAAAGTAGTACCACCAGGCAATGCTTGTTGGAGTAGAGTAGTAGACAATACTGAGTACTGACGGTGAAATTGAAACGCGTGGTCCTCTCGTAATTCCGACGGTGCATTATGGTCTGACAAGTGACAACGTGGCTTTGCGTGCGGTTAGGGTTAGTAATGGGGCAAGTCAGACCAATAGCGCTGACCCAAAGCAACATATCATGAATGTGTATTTATTCAAATCCATTGACTAACAAAAAAATTGTTTCCATACGCAAAACCAGAATCAACTTTGGTATACTTTATTTTATTTGGATGGGACAATGCACAATGAACACTAGAAATAGATGGCAACCTAAGACCATAATGGAGCATAGACTCCTTCACACAATAAATACAGTACAGTAAGTTTACTGTTATGAATGTGCAGTGGATCAATATTCTGCTGTCATTGTGGGAATGGATTTCGTTCATCATGGTCATTGTGATTGCTTTGTTAATTAATGTAAATTTTAGTGTCAGGTTATTTTCCGGCTACTACTAGCAGGGCAGTGTTATATAACCTCACAACACTATGCCAAAAAATAACCCTAAGCTCAGTAAAACTATGCCTAGCTATACCTAACCCTAACCTGTAAAACAAGCACCCCCTCAGCAACCATCGACTCCCAGGCTCTGCAAAAAAGCCCCTCCCCGGAGAAGGAAGGTCTGAGTGGAACTACAGGAAACATGGGGGCTGTAGTCCATTGTAGTCCAGGAAGAGCTGACATTATGTACAGTCACCAAATCATGTTAAAACTTTCAAAACACAGGAAATAAACAAAACACATTCCATCATTTTTGAGCGGTGCCAAACCACTCCAATTGACTGGCTGCGTGTATGTCTGTATGAGTACAAACAGTGGTGTTGTTGAGCAGCCTTGCGTTTACCATCCAGCCACTCTACCCCTGAGCCACCGCCGCCCCATTATAGGGGAGAAAGTTTCCAAACTTCACTCAGAATAAAATAAATAATCTTATTATATGTTGTGATTATTTAATTCATGTGGTGAAAACCATTAGTGCTTAGGGACTCCTCGGGAACGCTAGGCCCAACCGGGGCCTACCAGAAGCCAGGGTGTTTCCTACTCTTCGGACACAGTTGGAGGCGCGCCATCCCAAGGTAACTTGAGCCACGAGAGGCGCTGCCGAGCAAGCTGAACTGAAGCGAGCGAGTCGCCGTGCCGAACGTGCAAAATGTGCTTGAGTCGGCTCGATAAGAACAGAATCGTAAATAATCGTCCACCCTACTCGGAACCTCCGACACACAACAAAGCTATGTTTTAGAAAGCCAAGTGGCCAAATAGTAGCTTTGTTGTCGTTTTTGACCGGAGGCCCTCCCCCGCAAATGAGATACCTTGGCTCTCATCGCCCGCTAGTGTTGATTACCCAGCACCAACAGCTCTCAATGGGTAGCCTAATCACAATATGTATATGAAAGGGGCGTCAAAACACTCCCTCATTTTGATGAGGGGGCATGAACTTGAAGAAAACTCCTTTTTCGATTTCCCTGAATTTTCCCTTTCACTGTAACATATTTACAGTATTGTTGATTCATCAGCTCCACCCCTGCATGAATCATCACATGTCGATACGTTGGTAACAATACATTGCCACACACTGCAACTAAATGATTGTCCCCTTTCTATGAGTCTTTAAGTGCATGTTTAGATTACTTTTATCACTACAGCCTTTTCTACAAATTGTACAAGTAAAGGGTTTTTCCCCTGTATGAGTCCTCATATGTTTGTCAAGATAATCTTTCCGACCAAATCTCCGTTGACAAACTATACAAGTATGGGGCTTTTCCCCTGTATGAGTGAGCATGTGTCTTCTTAGATGACTATTGTCACGATATGCTCTGCCACAAACTTCACAAATAAAGGGCTTTTCCCCTGAATGTACCCTCATGTGCAATTTTAGATGACTTATGTGACGACAAGCTTTGCCACAAATAGCACACGTAAAGGGCTTTTCTCCAGTATGAATCATCATGTGTTTTTTTACATTACCAAATTGACGAAATACTTTTCCACAAACATCACAACTAAAGGGCTTTTCCTCTGTATGAGTCTTCATGTGTTGTTTTAGATCACTCTTTTTACTACAGTTTTTGCCACAAACTCTACAATTAAACCCTTCTCCTTCCACGTGTTGTGGCGTTTGTGACGTCAGTGGGTTTAAAGCTGACTGACCTTCCCAGGTCGCCGCCCAATCCTCATCACTGTCTTGAGTGTCTTCAATGTCAGGTTCAGAACAGTATGAAGATAGGAGTTGGTCCGTTGAGGTGCTGGATAGAGGCTTTGTCTCTCCGTTTTCATCATCATTTTCACTTTTCACTGCCAGTAACGTCAACGTTGACCCGTCAACCTCCTCTGGTCTTTGAAGTAGCTCTTCATATTCCTGTTTAATCTGTGGAGCCTTGTCTAGGGAAGAAAACATAACATGGGAGAGCAACATTAGACAACCCAGGTGCTCACCACAGACACAAAAGTCAAAGTTAAAATAGTAAAATGTGCTCCTGGATCAGACGGGATAAGACATCAAATGGGAGATCCGGGCCCTGATGAAGAGCGCTTGTGGCTGCTCCACTTTACTCAGTGCTCAAATTTCCCATTTTTTATCATTAGATGTTTGAACTTTAAAATGCTCCATGCAGAGTTTCATATATTTTATAGATGTGGTCATTGTTGGAACATCCACTGTAAATTAAATGCTCAGTGCCCACACTTTTTTGACTTGAGAGCTACTTTCAAAATGACCAGCTCCACGAGATCTACCCACAAAAAAATAAAATAAAAAGGATCCCAATGCTGAAAATAGTTTAAGTAAAGTAAAGGGGGGACTTTGGAATAGCGTTACAAGACACACATAACATACTTGGAATGAGAAATAGAATGGGAAATGGAATGGGTAGGTTTTTTTGTTTTGAATAACTTTGTAATGCTACTGATGTTTGTGCACAACACTCTTGAAAACAAAGTATTGGATTGTTGGTTTCAGCTGACAGGCCCTTTTTGATGTCAATCAATCAAGTAACCTTAATTAACACAAACACTGCTCATGACTGCGCATTCCGCCAATTAAGTCACTGCTCGTCATAATAAATCCTCTGTCAATTGTAAACGAACGGTAACATGAATGAACTCTTCAAGCCTGACACGTCAGAAATAAAATCAACAGCGCCTGACACAGGCATGCATTACCTCTCCATCAAATAAAGGAATATAATCCAAAGCTGCACAGCACACGACGAAAGGCATTTTGCTTCTCTATTCTCTCGTGTAACATTTATAACTGAAATAAAGTCAGAGGCTTCGTGGAAAAAACACCACCCGACCATAACATGAACTCTTATTAAGCGCAACCAATCAAGCCTGACACATGTAGGCATCCCAGGCTCTAGGTTCTATGGAACTAAACAAAAAACTAAAACAAATAGGCTAAATAAGGCATATATATAAGTTTTGCCAATCAAAACGACACACGCTGTCAAGTGTAAACGAACGGCATTTTTCTTCTCTTGCTATAAAAGTAACTCCCCACCTTCAAAACCGCAAAAAACACCTTCAAAACCGCACTGAAAACCCACCTGTTCAGATTAGCATTCCCTAGCTGATGTGTTTTTAACTTGTTACATGTAATGTTTTACTGGTTTTATTCTTTACTTATTCTTCTAATAAAGTCATCTTTTTCTCTTCTCTTGAAATGTGTATATAAGGTTACTATTATTGCTGCCAAATAAGTAAAGTAAAGCTATAGGCACGAGGTAAGAAACTATATAATTCTTCACTGTTCACAGCACCCAGGCAGGTGTTCTTAATCGCGTCGCATTATCAAAGTAGCCTATACCACACTAACTTTGTGATCAACCTTCTTAATTTGCTTATTTTATTTGTAAAAAGCAACACTGTATTAACTTATTAAGACATGGCAGTATAATATTGGTGCAAAATGGAAATATGTAATTACATACCGGTAGTTAATATATATATATATATATATATATATATATATAAATAAAGAGAGAGAGAGAGAGAGAGAGAGAGACGTTCCATTTCAAAGAATAAAAAAAATGCCATCTAGCGCGAGGCCTCGCAGGCACGACTTCGTGAGGCCCTGTGCGGCCGCATCATTCGCACAACCTAAAAAGCGGCTCTGTCTCTGAGAGTGCAATATTATAGTTACTGTACTTATATTAGTGCAGAAAAGAAACAATAAATCCAGCTTTGGAGAAGATGCGCTCCGATGTGGTTGTAGTAGCATGCGGCAGGGAGTCGGGGATGGATAGAATCCTCTTCGCTACAGGTGCTGTGATAACGTGGCACATTATTTTTCCACCACGGTCGTGGACTTCTTTGCATATTTTAAAATGCAACCATGTCACTTTTGACTTATTTTTCTGCGTGGACGGCATGACTGTAGCTGCACTTGTTGACTTCCTCGTTAACACGTGAGGACGGAGCCAGCGCTCGCGGACCAAAATGGGCCAGCTCGCGGACCAAATGACCTGTGCTTATCGATTGAACGTCGATTAATCGTCAGCCCTACGGAACGCTCCGTCAAATAAGCTTTATTATTGATATTTTTTTGCTTGGCGATGACATCAAGATGTGATTCTTTATTTGTGTGTGTGTGTGTTGTCCCCCCCCCCCCCCCCCCCCCCCCCCCCACTGCATCCTACTGACTGACCTTGCCCGCAAGATTATTGCTGAGGAAATTATCACATTCTTCATCACGAGCACCATGGCAGATTTATTATATACCTATGATAATAATTAATTATTACCCTATGAATATGTCTGCTAACACAGACCTCAATGTGCAGTAGTCAGTGGAAACAAGTAAATTAAATGAAAGTAAAACATTACATACCTATCCTATACAACTTTACTACAGGTTGCAGTCTTCCCTCAAGCATTCCACTTCCCCGGTTCTTCTCTCGCTGTTCCTCTGACAAAATTGAATATCTTCTGGAGGTCATCTCTTTAGAAAGTGTAGACCTTTCCATGTGGTTGTCTGTGGATGACACCAGAAAAGAGGGGGGAGGGGTGGATTTAGCATTCACCAACCTTATTACCAAGATATATAAAGCTACAGGCTGTAGAATGAATGTTACAGGAAGAGTGGTTCAGGTTCTAAAAAACACCTCGTCTGTAACTAAACCCATTTCTAAGTCTGCTAAGAATGACCCAAGGCCCAAGGCCCTTTACCCTTAATTAAGGGTATTCATAGTCCAGTATTCGGTCAAGAGGTGGCCACCGAAAACTACAACATTGACTAACAACGGTGGTCACCTCTTCACCGAAAACTGGACTATGAATAGGCCTTTAGTCTTATTAGGCCACTTGTGTTATCCTCTGATTCAGTGTAGGGGGAGGTGACCATAGACTAGATCCAGCCCTCAATGGCAGTTCCAGTTTAATAATAATCTGCCCTGGGCGCCTGTAACCTCACACAGCAGGTGGTCTCACAAGATGACAAACCATCTGTCTGAGAGACTGCAAACTACGACCCTCCCTTGCTATCCACAGAAATATAAAGTGTAATTAATGCATAGCAAATCTGACCTGTTGTCATGTGTTCAGTTGAGGTGCTGGCTACAGGTTCTGCCTCTCTATTTTCATCACCATCTTCATTGTCACTTTCCACTGTCATTAGTAATGTTAACCCATCAGCCTCCACTAGTCTTTGACGTAGCTCCTTCTGTTCTTCTTTATTGTGTGGAGCCTCTAGTTCCTCCTGGACCAGACCGGAGCTCCTCTCCTGTTGTTCAGGGGAAACCTCCTCTTCACACACAGGGAGGTCCAGCGAGTCTAGGCGAAAGATACAATGAGAGAAAAGCATTGAATGTTTGAACTTACAACTTTCCTCTTTCATTTTCAAAATTGTTTGTCTTCCACTCCGTTACCATTGCCTCATTCAAAAGTTTAGTTATTTCCAACACAGCAGCTCGGACAAAATGGTAAATGACAGCAGAGTCTTTTCAAAGAAAAAGTGTGCATAGAAAGAAAAAGCTGGTCAATGAATCTGTAAACACCCAAATGAAAGGAGCAATTCCAGGAACCATGACACAACACAGTGAAAGTGAAGCGCAGGGGACCGCATCGGAGATAGGTATAGGCTAACCCATGCAGCCAGGCTGCCAGCCCACCAGTGTCAGTGACACATGAGGCTGGTTTAGGCTGCACATTCATATTGACAGTTGACAGCCCAGCCACTGCAGCGACTAGCGAGGTAATCTAAATAGATTGTCATAAACGTGCATGGTCACGGTGTCATGAACGGACCACAGTGATAGAGACAGACAGACAGGACAGGAGGAGATGTTGCAAAACAGCGTGTGTGTGCGCCTATGTTATTTAATTCATGGTTCACTCACATGCAGGTTCAGGTTTTGTTCACTAATATATTGTTGTAACTTGTAGGCTATATTAAATGAATAAATACTTTAATCATTTAATATAGGCTATAGGCTACAACTAACAACACACAGCAGGCGCGTAGCATGGATCAAATGATTGACTGGGCAAATTAGCATGGAGGGGGTGGGGGGTGGGGTAGCGCATCCCTGGCCGATAGGTGTGAGGTGTGAACGGTTTGGGTGACCATTTTAAAACAAAGGCGGCTTGCATGCTGTGGTTTACTAACCAGAAATTTGCATGCACAAGGCTCGAAGTTAAAATGGGCCAACACGGCCCGTGGCCCAATGGACCCTACGCCGGTGACACATAGTGACAATTGCTTGCAATTAAGTTGCGATATGTGCGTGCGTGTGTGTGTATGAGAGGGGGGGTGAGGCGGGCAGCAAGGCAAGGCTGACTTTTTTCGTCATGTAACTATGGTTTCCAAGGCCGTACTGCAGTTGTTCATGTCGCAAAAACGAGGGCGAGGCTTGATTTCATAGGGCGTGCCAGATAGATTTCAGCCGTCACATTTATTAACGTCGGAACGAAATTAAGGAAGGATCAGCTGTTTGCGATCACTTTATAAATGCTGTGGCGACGTGGGTGTACTACGAAACTTACACTCGAATTTGGGGCAGATTTTACACTCAATTGATAAATGAGGGCATTAGTCTCCATCAGGTCGGAAGGCTATGTTTTAACTCCTGTCCGTCCGTTTGTTTCTTTGTATGAGCTACATGTTACCGTGGGTTACAAACGTTCATGAGGCAGAGGCCATATGTTGCGTACTAAGCTTGTGCACTGGGAATACACCTGACACTTATAAAAACGACCTCTGGGAGTCTCAATAAAAATAATAATCTGCATCCATGATTTCAAATGTTATTATCTACATCTGTCTATGGGACAAAATGTTTTGTTTATTTAGTTGTTTTGTGCCAACTGACTGAATGATGCTACACAGCCCAACTATTATGGGGGGGATCCGGTGTTCCCTGTAAAAGCCACACACCCAAGTCAAAGTCATGGAAGTGCCGGGGTAATCGTCTCGGTCTCTTCCCCCGTCCTGCTGCTGGGAGCTCTGGAGAAATGGTTCTGGCTGGTTCTGGAGAACTCATTTTCACCTGCAGGCTGGACTCCATAGACCGGTCTGGAGTCTCTGGAATGAAGGAATAGAATAAGGACGCTGATGTTTTTGTACTGTAGATGAAGGTTGAGTGTGTTACACAGATGTAAATACTAAGCATTTAAAGTATGAGGTATAAAGTACAACCGCCTTGTGTTCATACAACAAAATGTTTGGGTATTGGGTAAGACTGACGTTATGTATCTTTCAGGACGTTTCACTGCTTTGTCTCAACCATTACTCGATGGCTCTGGTCTCAGCCACTGCATGTATTTTTTGACATTCCGTTTCTCTCCAAAGTTGAATGTTGCCACTACTGTTTTAGCAGCCATAAACTACACAGGTTCATCAGGTATCTTTGTAAAGTTAGTGTTAAAAGCAGGTAAAATCAGTCACTCACTCTAACATTCAATGTAGTAGAAGACCTGCGAGTTTACACCGCAGATATGTCATCTCCACCTACAGGAAATACGTTTTCTGCGACCATGAGAACCGTTTCTGAATTAGTCTATAGATGACATAGCTATATGTTGAACATGAGTGGTATTCCCCTTTAAGTAAAACAATCTTAGTACTTCTTCTACCACAGCGAGAAGGTAATCCAATGAGAGCATGTATGAGAATATTTAACTATTCAGATCCTAGGCTTTGATGAATTGAGCTGTACTACTAAAAGGACCCCAATGGAAACAACAAGCCATCTTGGATAAATCCTTTTAGCAGACCTTAGATTGTACTGTACTTCCCTGTGCTTGTCCGTGCAAACTGTTAATAAAGTATTCAATTAGGCTTCTCTCCTCACCTAGTACAGACCATTGTAGAATTCTGTACTAGTTACTGTCTGAGTATTAACCAACTACAAAACTGTCACAATTGTTATATAATCGCCTAATCAAAATGATTTGGGATAATGGCAACTCTTGCATATACTAATGCTACTAATGTAGCTTATTTCCAAATGAAAACTAATACAATTATATTAAAAATAGAGGAAATAGCTCAATCTACAAGCTTATTTTGAGAACTTTGAGTGTTAAGTCGCTATTTGTCATGCATATTAAACAGAAATGCATTTTTTTGTATTCATATGTTCAATCATTCAATGCCAAAACACAATTAAATCGTTATAACGATTATTTGCGTGACAATCAAACATGTCAACAGCCCTAGTTGCCTGGCACCATGTTTCAAATGGGAGTCCGTATCAACAAATGCGGGGTCCTTGACATGAAGTGTTTATGAACCACGGGCTTGCAGTTGCAATTAATTGAATACTTAACGTGCGTTTAAAAGAAACATGAACAAACCTGCAGTATGTAGCTGTCAATCACTTTGTTGTGTCTTAATGTGTGTTGCTCCGAGTCCTGCAGTTTCCAGTTTGTGAGACGCTGCTTTTCGTTCACCGTGTTTGTTGTTCCTCACCGCCATGAAAAAAAAACTACACACACCTAATTTCCGGTTCCGGGACAAAGCCAGTTCATTGGTCAAAATGATCCAGGTTTCTTTCGCCCCCTGGTGGAGGGGTGTGTGTGTGTGAGTGTGAGTGTGAGTGTGAGTGTGTGTGTGTGTGTGTGAGTCATTTTCCGTCAGTTTTAGTAGATGAAATGAACACTGGTCAGATTTTTTTATATATATATATATATATATATATATATATACACACACACACACACACACACACACACACACAGTATAATTCGTTGCTGTCGGGAGGAAACCTCATAACTCAATTTTTGAGGGGTTTTTTGGGCATAAATCAGTGCTTGAACACCCTTTACGTCTGTGTGTCGTTTCGAAAATATTGAACAAGTAATTAACAATATATAAAGTGTGGGGTCTCGCTAGGAAACCCCCGACCAGGTGAGTGCGTTGCCATGGTAACCAGACACGCTGTCAGACACACGCTGGCCGTGAACAGGAGGCCCGCCCTCGCCGTGCTGATCGATCACGTCGTATACGTACCAAACCTCCTCCAGCAGTGTGAAATGATGCCGGCGCCACGCCCTAATCAGCAATCAGCAGCAGCCGGATCCCCCGGGAGGGTTGATATAAAAGACGCGGTCATTCAGTGTCTGACAACGGCTGGTTCACCACGGGCACAACGGAGGCGCACCTCGCTAACTACATCGGGTGGCAAGTCAGCCCCACACTGCCTCGCACCCCCCACATATGTATATGCCGAAACTGTATTCTGATATCGCTCTTTCTCACCGTAGACTTTTAGGACGGGACCTGGGAATGTAATGGACGGAGAAGGGATCTACTGAGGGGAAACCTCCCATCTCCGGACACTGCGCTGCATACTGGGAGTGGCGCAGAGCAAGCAATAGTATGGACTAGTCCATACTATAGTCCATACTATAGTCCATATTATAGTTCATACTCCATACTATAGTCCATACTATATCCATACTATAGTCCATATTATAGTTCATACTCCATACTATAGTCCATACTATATGTAGCCGGCTGGAATTGAGCCTTTTTTCAGCCACCGTAGCAGCAGCCTCAGACGCTGCGTCAAGACTAATCTTGATCAGTATTTAAATGCCCAGCCGGTGTGGAATGTTTGTTTGAGTTTAGTTCCTGGGTGACGCACAAGTCCATGGACTATATGGACTATATCCAAAAGGATAACTTATGTGATTGTTATATGAAGTCTAACTCACCTCTCATCCTCTGCAGAGCCAAGGAACACAGAGACCAAAGACATTTATGTTGAACTGTTTATTGAATGAAAAGACTTTCAGTTGATTTCATGCTGGCCCACCTTTAAGTTCAAATAAAAAAACGATTAATCCCCTGTGCAAACCTGTGTCCATCAGTGGTTCTTGGTATCAGACCTAACAAAAGTTACACCACCAACTTCGATGAAGCTGTATTGCTTTGTTTGAAAAATATAAGGTATTCTTAATTTCCTGAAAAATGTATATTTTTCATTTCCTGAAAAATGACTTTTGAGAGCAGATATTATACACACTATTTTTGATCCATAGGCTTGCCCCTGCATGAATCATCATTAGGGACTTTAATTAAGCAACGACGGCTACGGGAGTCAGCTCCGGCAACCAGAAATGGATCAGTGCTCGATACATAAACCTGCTTGCCGTCGCAGCCCTTTCTACTACGGCAGAACCTACACTTACACGTAGTGTCTACAACGCCATGTCATAACCATGTTTATTGAAATTATAGCTGTCATACAGTACATTTACACCGATTGCTCCATCACCTCTTTTCTGCTGTGTAATGTGTTGGCATGCTCTGAATTAAGAAATAACACTAATACCACATGTCACATTAACCATGTTTATTAAAACGGTTTTAGAATAACACAGATTGCTCCAGCACCTTCCTCTTTCCACTGCTGATCATGTCCAGCGCATGTAAGAATTAAAATATCGGCAAGTTAGCGGACACGCGACGGGGTGTTTTAAAAAAAAAAAACACATGCTGCATAGACGCGTCACCATGGGAACCAATGTCACCGTCGCCGACAACTGTAGCTGTTTGACAGCTACGGCGATTGCGTCATAGCCACCGTACTTCCGCCTGGCGTCGCCGTCCTGAAAACAGTCGTTGCTTAAAGTCCCTATTATGTCAATATGTTGGTAACAAAACATTTGCCACACACTGCTACTAAACGGTTGTCCCCTTACTATGAGTCCTTAGGTGCATGTTTAGATTACATCTTACAGTACAGCCTTTTCCACAAATTAAACAAGTATAGGGTTTTTCCCCTGTATGGATCCTCATATGAATGTTAAGATTTGCTTTGCGAGCAAATCTACGATCACAAACTTTACAAGTATGGGGCTTTTCCCCTGTATGAGTCATCATGTGATTTCTTAGACGAACTTTGTTACCATATGCTCTGCCACAAACTTCACAAATATAGGGCTTTTCCCCTGTATGTACCATCATGTGCATTTTTAGATGACTTGCGGTACGCCAACCTTTGCCACAAATTGCACACATAAAGGGCCTTTCTCCAGTATGAATCATCATGTGTCTTTTTACATCACTAGATGTACTAAATCCTTTGCCACAAAAATCACAAGTAAAGGGTTTTTCCTTTGTATGAGGCCTCATGTGTTGTTTTAGATTCTTTTTACTATATCTTTTGCCACAAACTGTACAATAAAACTCTAGTTCTTCTACATATTGTGTCTTTTGTGATGTCAGTTGAGTGTCTTCAGTACCAGGTTCTGCCAGTAACGTCAACCTCGACTCATCAACCTCCTCTGGTCTTTGAAGTAGACCCTCTTGTTCCCCTTTATTATGTGGAGCCACGTCTAGGGAAGAAAAGATAACATGGGAGAAAACAACATTAGATGTTTGAAGTTTTGAACGCAGAGAACGAAACAAGCAGGTGCTAACCACAGTAAAAAGTGCTCCTAGCCCTGATGAAGAGGACCGCTTGTGGTCAAAACATGCTGGTTAAATAAAGGCTGCTCCCCCTTTTTAACTGACAGTAAGTAACTTTATGACAGAATTTCTCTTTTTAATCATTAGATGTTTGAACTTTAAAATGCTCCAGTGTTTCCTATATTTTATAGATGTGGTAGTTGTTAACAAAAAAACATTGCATGGATGCACCTGGGACGTATCATCAGTGATGTATCCCAAGGTCATCGAGGTTTCGGGTCTCTCGAACATCATACCCCTCACTCAGGTGACCCAGCCAGGGTGATCAAGTCCCGATATACGTCCCAGTATCTACCCTCAATCAGTCCCATTAGGGAAAAACCAGGGCCACACAATCCGTTGCTCCAGAACTACTCTGCCAGGACTGGGAGAACCAGATTCTGGCACGTGGAAGGAATTGACTCCTGTCGGGCCCCTCCTACGTCTCACTAGATCCACTTCTGCTCTCACCAGGCCCAGGACCTGTGCGTTGCACCAGACTCCCAGCACCAAACACTTCATTCAGGAGTGGTGGATTATAATGGCCCTCCTAAAAGCCTCACCAAGGGTTTTTTGGGCTTCCTCCTCACGGAGGACACAGGCTGGGGCGCTAACCCATACTGCTCACCCGGGTGCCGTATACATTCCGGCTGTCACCCGTCTCTCCGGTGGTCACCAGACTATACCTGGTTGTCACACACTATTCCTATGAGTCACTATAAATAGAAGAACTATATCAAAAAACATCGACTGTAATACACTGTAAATAAATGGTCTATTTCCAAATAAATCTAACCCTCAAACACATCAAATCCATTTTTATTGGCTTTCTACATAATTTAATTGAGAAATGTTTCCCAGTAACAGGGGTTTCCTCTCTAGCCTTTTGTAAATTTCAAAATCTTGCAAATTGTGTTTGCTTTTAATTTTTACCCCATTTTGGCAATTAATTCCACCCCCAAGTATCTCGGGGTCTTGTTCACGAGTGAGAGAGGACGGAGAAGGAGATCAGCCGGAGAATCGGAGCGGCAGGGCCGGTATTGCAGTCGCTGTACCGCACTGTTGTGACGAAAAGAGAGTTGAGCCAGAAGGCAAAGCTCTCTGTTTACCGAGCAATCTTCGTTCCTACTCTCACCTATGGTCATGAAGTGTGGGTCATGACCGAAAGAATAAGGTCACGAATACAAGTGGCCGAAATGAGTTTTCCTCGACGGGTGGCTGGCATCTCCCTTAGAGATAGGGTGAGAAGTTCAGTCACACGAGAGAGACTCGGAGTAGAACCGCTGCTCCTTCGCCTGGAAAGGAGCCAGCTTAGGTGGCTGGTTAGGATGCCTCTCGGGCGTCTCCCTAGGGAGGTCCTCGACGCACGTCCCACTGGGAGGAGACCCCGGGGCAGACCAAGGCGCAGTTGGAGGAAACACATCGACTCACTGGCCTTGGAACGTCTCGGAATCCCCCAGGAGGAAGTCACTAATGTTGCTCTGGAGTCTGGAGAGGGAAGTCTGGAGCACTCTGGTGGAGCTGTTGCCCCCGTGACCCAACTACGGATAAGCGGTTGAAGATGGATGGATGGATGGATGGAATTCCACCCCGACACACACATTTCTGCGTTGCCACAGCAACTTACTGGCTCACCTTGCCCGCAAAAGTATTGCTGGAGAAATGATCAATCAACTAAGCTATGGTCAGAAACTAAAAACCAGATTTTCGAACATAAACATCAAATCGGACAACACTCTCATCACTGACAACCTTGATGTGGCCAACTACTTGAATATCTTCTTTACAAACATAGCAACAACTCTGGTTAACAAACTGCCCTCCCACTCTGGGCTCTTTGGTGTAGAGCACATTACAACCTTCTACAGAAACCTAGGTGTTTGTAAAGACGATTTTAAACTAGTTATGGTAACAACTGATGAGGTAATTAAGAAACTGAATGCCCTCCAACCCCACAAGGCCACAGGCCATGACAACATTCCCTCCAAATTTCTCAGAGACTCAGCCATCTCTATAGCTCCAATCATCACCCACATAGTAAACCTCTCCATCAAACAGGGACAGGTCCCCCAAGATTTCAAACTGGCCAAAGTAACCCCCTTGCACAAGAAAGGGAGTAAATTAGACCCCGGCAACTACCGCCCTATTTCTATTCTTAGTTCCATCTCGAAAGTGATGGAAAAAATAGTCTATGAACAGGTTGAAAAGTATCTTGCCACTAATAAATTATTGTACGAGTTCCAATCTGGCTTCAGAACATCCCACTCCACTGACACATGCCTTCTCTATTTGAGCGACCACATCAAACAAGAGGTGGACGCTGGCAAATACTGCGGCATGGTCATGCTGGACCTCCAAAAGGCGTTTGACACCGTGAACCACTCCATACTGGTTAACAAGCTAAAAGCAATTGGTTTCGATAGCACATCAGTGAGCTGGATGCAATCCTACCTGGAGGGGAGAGAACAGATGGTGGAAGTGAACGGAACACTGTCCCCCCCCCCCCTCCCAGTGAGCTGTGGCGTTCCACAAGGAAGCATACTAGGGCCTCTACTGTTCCTAATATATGTAAACGACATGACTTCAGCTTGTGACTGCAACTTGTTCCTGTTCGCAGATGACTCAGCACTGCTGGTCTCGGACAGGGACAAACTGCAGGTTGAAAATGCCCTCAGCTCTGAACTCGGTAGAATCTGCACCTGGCTCGCTGATAACAAACTATCTTTACACCTGGGAAAAACTGAATCCATTCTCTTTGGCTCTATTAGTAATCTCAGCAAGGCAAATGGCTTCTTGGTTAGAGTGGGTGACAATGTTATCACACGTAAAGATGAAATTACCTACCTAGGTTCCATCCTGGAGGCTAATCTTTCCGGTGATAAAATGGCCACCAACGTAATCAAAAAAGTCAACCATAGAACAAGATTCCTCTACAGGATCTCCTCACTGGTCAACAAAAACACCTTGAAGACCTTAACAGGAGCCCTTGTACAGGGTTTCTTTGACTATGCATGCACCTCCTGGTACCACAGCACCTCAAAGGCCCTTAAAACCAGGCTCCAGACTTCCCAAAACAAACTGGTCAGGCTCCTACTTGATCTAGCCCCCCGAACCCACCTCACCCCTGCCCACTTCGACAGGCTGGAATGGCTTAGGGTCGACGACAGAGTACAGCATCTTGCAATGGGTCTGGTCCACAAGATTCGATACACCACCAAGATACCCATGTACCTGTCTAGATACTTCCTTAATGTTAACGAAGTCCACACCCACAACACCAGAGGGAGTGCAACGAACCATGTACAACCCAGATTCGGCACAAACAAGGGACTAAATTCTTTTCGCTCCTATGCCACCAAAATGTGGAACGCCCTACCAACTGTCATTAAGACATGCGAATCCCTTGACTCCTTCAAAACCGCTCTCAAAGGGCACCTACGGATGGCTGCAATTCGAAACTGGCCCCCGTAAAATCTGAATCCCCCCCCCCCGCCCCCCCTTTTTTCCCCTCACTGTATATATTTATTTTCCCTTTTTACCTCCTTTATGATGAATTCCTGTTCTGTCTATAGAAGTGTCTATTTGTACGTCTCTAAATGTTTTGATGATTTGAACATGTTGGACCCTATTGGAAACAAGTGTAATGCTTAATTGGCTCGTCCACTCACAGTTAACAGCCTTTGTATTGAGTTTGTGCTTGAAATGTACTGTAATTCTGCAAACTGTTAATAAATTCTTCAATCAATCAATCAATCAATCACATTCTTCATCAACACGAACACCATGGCAGATTTTTTTATGTAGAAATTATTAACTTATGAATACAGTGTGTCTGTTAACACAGACCTCAATGTGCAGTAGTCAGTGGAAACAAATAAAACAGAATAAAATAAAATAAAGTAAAACATTACATACCCATCTTACACATTATATATCCTATTACCACAGATGGCAGTGTTGCATAAAGCAATCCACATCCCCGGTCCATCTCTCGCTGTTCCCCTGACAACGTTGCATATCTTCTGGAGGCCATCTCTTTAGATACTGTAGACCTTTCCATGTGGTGGTCTGTGGATAACACCAGAAGAGGGGAGAGACTTAGCATTCACCAACCTTACATACCAGGATGTATAAAGCTACAGCCTGCAGAATGAAGGACAGAAAGTTGAACGTTCAAATATTCAAGAGCGGTTCAGGTGCAAACGAGTCTTTCCTACACTTGTCCATGATGTCATGGACACTGGGCTCACTTCCTTCCTGGACTACAATTCCCATAATGCTTTGGTCCACTGCTCCTCCTTGTGGATAGGGGAGGGCTGTCTTACTGAGACAACATGTAGTCCAGGAAATAAGTGAGCCCAGTGTCCATGACATCATGGAGCCCATGGACACTTTGAAATACTGAATATCTAAAAACACATATTACCCACATAAAAACCCCAGGAAAGTGTTTGTTTCCCAAAAATCATTAAAATAAGATCTGGTTGCAAAAGGGGTGAAGTGGCCCTTTAACACACAAGATGCATTTAGGGAAAAGGAACGTGGAGCCAGAGATAACTGGGCTGGTGGTCGCAATACTAAGGGGTGGTGAAGTACTCAAATCTGTCACTGTTGTTCGGGTAAGTGTAAACTGGGATGGGGAAACAAGTTTCCATTAGGGCCGATTCATACTCCTATTTTAGAGCCGAATAAAAGTCGGTTCGGCTCTGTAGAGCCTACAATGTGACGTAATTTGAGGTTTGGGGGGGCGGGTACCGTCCTAAAGTCGGCTCTTCGGTGCTACTGAAAATTTCTGACGAGCCGAAATCATTTCGGCACTACAGCGCCGAAACAGCGGTAAAATAAGAGTATGAATCGGCCCTTAGTTGGAGCAAAAGAAAAAGAAAAGAAATCCAAAACCTGTTGCTGTTGTAGCTTCCGATGAAAGATTACTGGTTAATTGACTGGCTAATTTAGTGCAGGGGGGGGACGACGACACACCATAGGGATCCAGCCCTCATTGGCAGTTTCACTTTAATAATAATAATAATCACAACCATTGGTCAGAGAGATGGCAAATTACAGCTTCAAGTTAGGCCTGCTATCCAAAATTAAGTAATGTAGCAAAGCTGACTGACCTTCAGAACAGTGTGACGAGAGGAGCTGGTCAGCACTAGTTGGTTGTGATGTTCCACAGTCCTCTACATGAGGTTGTGTTGGCATGTGTTCAGTTGAGGTGCTGGCTACAGGCTCTGCCTCTCTGTTTTCATCACCATCTTCATCGTCACTTTCCACTGCCATTAGTAATGTTAACCCATCAGCCACCTCTAGTCTTTGACGTAGCTCCTCCTGCTCTTCTTTATTGTGTGGAGACTCTGGTTTCTCTCGGGCCAGACCGGAGCTCCTCTCCTGTTGTTCAGGGGAAACCTCCTCTTCACACACAGGGAGGTCCAGGGAGTCTAGGCGAAAGACAAAATGAGAGAAAAGCATTTAATGTTTGAACTTTACATTTCCTGTTCCTCATTCCAAGTTGTTTGTCTTCCACTCCATTACCATTGACTCATCCAAAAGTTTAGTTATTTTCAACACAGCAGCTTGGACAAAACGGTAAATGACAGCAGAAAAGGGGTCTTGTAAGCATTACATTTTAAATTATTTTAAACATCTACCAAAATTCAGTGAAGGAATATGTAAAAAAAAAAAAAAAAAAAAACATTTCCTCGCATGACCATGCAAGCCATGTGGGCTTGTCATAAAAAGTTGGTGTGTCACCTGACAGACAGATGTTACATCTGCGTACAAAGCTTAAAACGCCAGGTCTGTGGTCAGCCATTGTTGTATTTTTTCCTCCATTATATTTATGCCGTTGCTATGCTTTTCTTTTAACCGTTTAGTTTTTTAAAGTCTATGCTGCTACGTTTTTTATAAATTTTATTCACTCTTTGCAGTGTCTTTAATGCCAAGTGCACTTAGCTCTGAGTTTATTTTCTTTACTCTGCTTATTTGCTGATTAACTAATGAGTACATTTCAGTAAAGCTAGACAAGCTATTTTGTCTGTACCTGTGGAGTCATGTGGACATATGTCTTTATTCATAAATACAATGGCAATACACGGCGGGACTGTCCGACAATGTCGGTCGGCAATTGGATCTCGCCGTCTCTCCCTGACGATGAGCGAAGTGCCATGTATTGTGATGGAGAGATGCTGAGTACCTACCTACCACCCAAGGAATAATAACCATGAGTAACAACCCCTATTTGAACTATGGCTATTTGAAAATAGCCAATCTACAAGCTCACAACACATATCATTGTGACATTGCAAGCTTGTAGATCTGCCATGTTCAAAGATTTTGTTGAGAATTAACTGATGTATGGTGGTGGCCACTAGATGGAGGTATCTCACCTCAGAATGGACACCGATTGGTAATGGGAGGAGATAAGGTGATATATTAAAAGGAAGTACCTGTACCTGTGTGCTGATGGAATTGTTTGGAAGTAAAGTTCAGAGACCGCCTACTCCGTCTGCTCATCTCATTTACTAGCTTCCACAGTATATTATGTAGTACACTTTAACTGAGTTTGACATCAATAAGGGGTTTCATAATTGAAGTAATGTCCCCTCATTTACTGGGGTTACACATGGCATGCAATATAACAATAGCACTGACATGATAATGTGTATAAATCATGAATAACAGCGCTATTTGAACTTTGGCTATTTGAAAATAGCCATAAATTAGTACAAGCAATTGATTTCCTCACCCTTAAGACACTGTACGTCACAGGTGGCTAACCACAGGGGATGTGGTTCTGACTTCACTGTAGCCTCTGGTTCCACCATAGCCGCAGCTGCTGGTTCTGGTACCACCGTTGCTGCTGCTGTGCGAGCTTTACGTCTCCCTGCCCTCTCGCTGGGAGGCTCCAACTCTGTGTGCCCCAGATGTAATGACGGTGCCCAGTCAGGGTCTGATTCGGCCATGTCATCTGCTTTTTTACCTGAAAAGAACATAATTTTGTTGCTTTAGTTGTGTAACCGAAATAAAATAAGTAATCTTCACATTAATCTTTGATTTAATTTGATTAATAAACGGGACCTCGTGTGAACCACGCTACATGTGCAAACAGCAACATTAAAAACATTGCTGAGCATAGTTACATCATGTGTAGCGTTGCCAAAATAAAAAAATACATGTAATACTACCGGTAAGTACTGATTGTTATTATTGAATCATTATTCATTCTAGAATCATTGAGTAAGTAAACGGGAGATGTCTGAGATGTCTCTCGTTCTTATAATTGTCACGGGGGCCATCCCGGCAGCCCCAAGCCCCCCATCAATTTGTATCCTTGTTATTGCAACCTACAACGCAGCAATGTCAGCCTACCATAGCTACAGAGCGACAGACAAACAAGTGAAATATAGTAGAGAGATGGAAGACAGGTACTGCAGTGATAGTCTACACACCAGCATCACCGACAAGTACACAGACTGACAGCCTAGAAGCCTATTAGCAACTAACGTACTTGTAGGCTATAGGGGGCGGTCACACGGAGGAGTTTCGCTCAGAACGAGTTATTCCGGTTTCCAAATTTGTTCTGAGGCTACATACCGGTACAGTTCATAAGGAGGCACTAACATGACAGACAGTTCTAGACTCAGGACGTGAACTGAAAACATGCACTACAACAGATTTAAGGATAGAACATGGAACATGGATCGGACAATGCGTGCTAGAGAAATACCATACAGGGAGTAGCTGAACAAGGAAGCAAAGGCACTTTGGAGAAAGTTACTCAACTCAAGTGGGTGACAGTGAAGAAGACAGCATTGAGACAGCAGGGGGGTGATATGTGCCAGGCTGAGATGGGTGCCCACATTTAGCTTTCATTTTATCATTGCAAAACTTCACCTGACAGGTGTCAGGCATTGTAATGCAGACAATGCAGAAAGTAGCTGTGTGTGTGTGTGTGTGTGAATTTAATGTTACATTGACTTTAACTGTGGTCCCCTTTATGAAATAAAATATTATTGTCCAATCACCATCAGGCTTTTATCATTATTGACACATTATTTTAGTGTGTGTGTGTGTGTGTGTGTGTGTGTGTGTGTTCTGTAGACTGTAATTACTTTTGACATTGACATTTCAGCCTACTGGATGGTTCGTTCTAATACAGAATTGGTCGAAGGGGTGGCATTGCACAAAAACGACTTCACATCGTCGGATCAGATGAAGAAAGAACTTGATAAGTCTGTCAGTGGAGAGAGTGATACAATACCAGGTGAAACGAACCCGCCGGGGTCATGCGTGTCCGGAGGCGCCGGAACGCATGGACGACCTCGATATAGCGTTTCTTGTCTACATGGAGTCCATCGGGGCGGTTCAAATGTCATCGGTGGAGGGCTACCACCAGGCTTATGTAGACCCTATTAAGCCATTAATACTGCCTAAGTCCCTGTATGTCATTCATGACAGAAGCATGGATGATTGCGAGTTGCCCGTCCTGCTGCAGCACTGTGAAGAGGATAGAGACCGAACTGGAGCGGTAGCCCCCCCCCCCCCCCCTATTAATTTCAATAGAGGTTGCTCAGTGGCGTTTTGAAGCACCCGGAAGACTGCCGGAAGTGCAATTATAACTCAATGGCTCGAACGAGTGGAAGTTTAGCCTAGCCCGGACCTCAAATTTGAGGACCAGGACTGACGCACATTATGTCATGAACGTCCGTCCACCTCCATGAAAGTGCTGCAGTTCCATTCTTTGCCAGTAGGTAGTGGTAGCTTCAACGTTGGATAGCCTTACTTACTGGGGCTTGGGGACTGCAAGACGTTGCAGCAATAATGGAGGCAGAGGCGGCTGTGGTGGAGAAGGTGACGAGAAAACAACATCAATCGAACGCCTGGTTTGGACAAAGACTAGGAAGGATAACAACTTCCAAAATGCATGATGTGAAGTCCACATGTCTTTCCTCACCATCTATCACAACTGTCAAGGCCATCTGCCTCCCAGCCAAAAACAAGATTGTTCTACCTTCTCCCAACCCTGTGTCCATGCAATATGGTATCGCCAATGAGGACAAAGCAAGGGCGGAACATTTTAAACAGAAGAGTTTCATCGCAACTTCAGCGTTGAGCCATGTAGGGTTGTCATAAACCCTTTTTTTCCAGAACTTGGTGCGTCACCTGACGGACTTCTGTATCCCGGCGGGCGGCTGTCTGGAAGTTAAATGTGCTTTTAAGCACTGTGAAACCACTGTCCGGCAGGCCTGTAAAGATAGCAAATTCTTGCTGTACTTAAGCGAGGATGACGAATACATGCTGAAGAAGAGACACAGGTACTGCGCACAAGTGCAAACCCAGATATCTGCGTTCTGTGACTTTGTGATGTAGACACCACACAAGTGTGCCATAGTCCGTGTTGAACCTGATGAGGCATTCTGGGCAACGCTTCTTCAGAAGGCATAGGAGTAGTCTTCCACAAGGTGTGTCTTCCTGAGCTTGTGGCGTGTTACTTCACTGCAAGGGCACAAACAAACAAGAACACTGCCACACTGAACACAGCCACCATCACCTCTTCCACAAGAGCACCTTTAACTTCACTACAGCCCACTTCGCTTAACTCACAGGGAAGACCACAACGGGCACAAATAAAACACCGGTAGTACAGAGCGAAGACGATGAGAACGATGAAAACGCATGTGCACACTCACACACTGTGGTGCACATGCAGACAAACAATCAGTGGGAGATATGGTGGCTTGTGATGCTGACCCTCCCTGTACCATTCTATGGTTCCACCTCAAATGTGTGGGCCTTACCGTGCTGCCCAATGACAAAGATGTGTGGTTTTGCGATACACACAGGCCTACATACTAGACATAGTTTATTTAGTTTGCTTATTTGCACTGACTCAACTTATTTTTTTCTACAGTCTGCTGCTCTGTTTGGATTCACTTTATTCAGTAATTATTTGCAGTGTCTTTGCATTTGCTTATTTCCAGTGATTGGCTTAGAGTACATTTCAGTGCAGCAACTTAGGTTGCGTTATTTCGTCTTACAGCTGACACCCAAGCCATACGACGTCTCTTTAATATATCCGCTAATGCATTAAATATCTAAATAAATGATGTGATATGTAATTTAACAGCAAACATGGCTCTGAACCCCGGATTTAAACAGAGGTGCAGAGAATGTTCGCTTTGCGGCGAGATGAAAGTGTCGCGACTCACTACTCTCTCATTATACACTCTGCAAAGAACAATGTTATAACAACATCGCTGAGCATATTTGTCATGTGTAGCCAAAATAAAAAAATAATTAATGAATACTGATTATTATTTTTTAATGATTATTCATTCAGGAATCATTGAGTAAACGGGACCTGAGATGTCTCTTGTGAACCACAGTACATGTGCAAACAACAACAACCACCACCACACAGAGCAGTTATCTAGCATTAGCGTCAAATGTGGTACTTACCCGTATGAAAATGTAGTGAACACACATACATGTGTCTGGCAATGTTGTAGAAGGTTATGTCCTTTCGTCTTACAGCTGACACCCAAGCCATTCGACGTTGCTTTGATATATCCGACATCTGATCCCCGTGTGTCTGCCTCCAGGTTGGAAAGGAGAAGAATTTCACTCCAACATCTGAACACTTGTTATAGCATCCGACAACGCAGCACCGTCGACCCATAGCTAAATTAGAGCGACAGACAAACAAGTCAAAGATAGTAGAGAGATGGAAGACAGCTGCGTACTGCAGTGATAGTCGACACAGACAAGTCAACTTACAAACTACAAACTGCAGACCACAGTACAAACTCGTAGGCTGGAAAATGGTGCCAAAAGTGGGCGGAGTTAACCCTGAATCTTGCCTAACGCGTCGCTATGCCTGTCCCTTATGGCTTATTCATACTCCAGTTTTAGGTGATAAGGTTACCACAGAAACGGTGGTTAGTAAAAACAGAGATGTGTTTGGGTGAGCAGTGAAGCGCTTTCCACTGTGGCGGTGGTCATCTCAACACCTAAAACTGGAGTATGAATAGGAGGATTTAATAGCCTAGTGAAGTTATTTGTCATGCGCTGTGAAATATTTGTTTACTAAGCCTACAATGCTAACAAATGCATATTTTCATATGTTCAATGCAATTCAAAACACAATTAAATCGTTATTACAATAATTTGCGTGACAATCTAATCCAATCCAATGCACTTTATAATTTATATAGCACATTTCACAACTCAGGGTTTACAAAGTGCTGTACATAACGTTAAAAGCTAAATACACTGTAAAGCAAAAAAATAGAAATACCAGCAAATCACACAGTAAAAGAACATATGATTTGAAGACAAACAATAAAATCTTAAAAGCAGAGGCAAGGAGGCAACCAGGTGCTCAGGAAGTGTGTAGGTATAAAAAATGTAGAAAAGGTAAAAAGGTGCTCCTGGGATCAATCGGGGTAACACATCGATATAGAGCAAAGAGGAGATCCGGGCACACTTAATGTTAAAAGGAGGAAATATTTTATTGAACCGACATGTTTCGACCTATACGGTCTTCATCAGGGCTAACAACACACAGAGCAACAAACTCATTAAATAGGGCTGGAGACAGGTGGGGACCAGTCCAGCAATTACAATTAACCACTTAGAAGTAGATCACGTGGTTCAACTCATTACATCGTTATTACATAGGAACAATCAGGCAATCATTAAGTAGAAAAAAGTGAAAAAAAGAGAGAAACAAGTGAAAAAAGGACCCAACACATGAAAAAGTACACTTAAAGCTATATACACATACATTGGAAGGCTACACCATTAAAAACAGATATAAATGCAAAATAATCAAAAGGATATAGCATGTATATCGGAGGACATAGACAATAGTAAATGAAGCAAAGGTTAATATAGAGCCCAAATTAACCTATAAAAAGCACATGAAGTCTATGTCCTCATTCAGGCCAGGCGGGGTAATTGCATCCAGGGTGTGAATCCAGAATGTTTCTCTCTGGTTCAGTCTCCTGATGCGATCACCCCCCCTGGTGAGAGGTTTGATATATTCAATACCTGTGATTCGCAACAAAGTATCATTATTGTCATGCCAATGACTAAAATGTCTGGCTATAGCGTAATTAGTAGTTAGGCGGCGCTTGGTTCTGCCTATATAAAACACATCAGGACAAGGACATGTGAGACGATAGACCACATGTGTGGTACTACAATTAATGAAATCATTGATTTTATATATCTTCTGTGTTTTGAGGTCTGAAAAGGTTTTTGCCTGAAGTACATTAGAACAATGAGGACAATTCATACATGTATAAGTACCTATGGGTTTGTGAAGCCAAGATGTCTTTTTGTCAGGAGGAAGGTAACTGTGAACCAATTTGTCCCTTATTGTGGGAGCTCTCCTAAAGGAAAAAATGGGAGGTTCAGAAAACACACTGCGGAGGGATGGGTCACTTTCTATAATAGACCAGTTAGATCTGATGATATTTTGTATACGTGAGGCCGCAGTGCTGTATTGGGAGACAAAATCAGGCCCGTGGATGAATTATCTTTAGCCCGCGGGATGATATTTAATTAGTATTAGAACTGGCCCTCTGGTATATTGCACGGACCACCATAATACTACAAGTCCGACAATTCACTGCGAGTGCATTGGCACATATCACATACTATGAAATCAGTGCTTGGTGAGGATCATAGAACAGGAAACTGAGCTTAATAATAATGCATTTTCAGTTTTAAATGCATTTACTTTTTTGCTGTTTGCCTGGGACGTCCTCATGACCGCGGTGCCCGTGTGTTGAAACACAGTCCGGCCCTCGACCTCGACCGATTTATTTATTTTGGCCCACTGTGTATTTGAGTTTGACATCCCTGCTTTAGATTATTTTGCATTTATATCTGTTTTTAATGGTGTAGCCTTCCAATGTATGTATATAGCTTTAAGTGTACTTTTTCATGTGTTGGGTCCTTTTTTCACTTGTTTCTCTCTTTTTTTCCTTTTTTCTACTTAATGATTGCCTGATTGTTCCTATGTAATAACGATGTAATGAGTTGAACCACGTGATCTACTTCTAAGTGGTTATATGGTCATTTGGTCACGCCTGCGGGTTCCAGTGAGTAGACGCGCCACGCCGCCACAGCATTTTGGACCAGCTGTAGACGTGTCATGGAGGCCTGGTTTAAGCCAACATACAAAGCATTGCAATAGTGCAAACGAGTGGAGATAGAAGCATGAATGACACGTTCAAAATTGTTAAAAGCAAGCACAGACTTGATTTTGGCACACAGCCTCAGGTGATAAAAACTGGACCTGACCACAGCCCTGTTTGTCCAGTTTGAGACCATTGTCAAATTTGACATCAAGGTTGGCATATATGATTGCAGGGGACCAAGGTCGATGGATACAACACCAGGGCCACTAGGCCCAAAACATTAATGACTTCCGTTTTGCTTTGATTCACATTAAGGAAGTTAAGAGCCATCCAGGCCGTAATGTCGTTAAGACAATTAAGAAGAGGTGTCAGGGAACTGTTGCTTTCCTTTTTTTAGGTGCATATAGATTTAGGAATAATCAGAGGAGAGGAGAAAAGTGTTGGCCCAAGGATCGAGCCCTGGGGGACAGGGGGGTAGAAGACGATTCAAAATCCCCAAATTTGACTGAAAAACGTCTATCAGTAAGGTAAGATGAGAACCAGTCTAGGGCAGTGTGATTTTTGATGAATTGAAAATGGTGGACCCTATTGTAAACAAGTGTAATGCTTTATTTATGGTGTCGTCCACAGTTAACAGTTTTTGTATTGAGTTGTGCTTGAAATGTACTGTTATTCTGCAAACTGTTAATAAATACTTCAATCAATCAATCGTCCCTAGGCCCAATGGTCTCAGCTTGCCCACGATGAGTGCTGTTCTCTCGGTGTAACTAGACTCGCGGACTTTTTGCTTGACGGCCAGATTCCCGGAAACGCTCTCCTCCGCCCAAAAAGTCCGCGGAGGTGGAGCTTCTTTTCCATTCTGAGTTTTTAGACAGCTGGTGGATGGAAAAGAAGCTCCACCTCCGCGGAAGACTTGAGCGGAGGAGAGCTTTTCCGGGAATCTGGCCGTCGCGCAAGAATTCCGCGGAGGTGGAGCTTAATTTCCATCCACCAGCTGTCTAAAAATTCAAGCTTTAAGCTGCGCGCAGCCGAGAACGTGCGCAGCTCTTTCGATAGTGTGGCAGCAGCTACTCTCCTGGCAGCGCGAGGCCATTGTCAGCAATGCAAAAGTGACAGGGAAATTATCAGAACTGACTGGAGGACAAAAAACAGTCACGATCGTGCTTTGCAGTTGCAATTGAATACTTTGTATGTAAGTTAGTGTTGAATGTAATGCACGTGCGTTTAAAAGAAGTATGAACAAACCTGCAGTGTGTAGATGTCAATCACTTTGTTGTGTCTTTAAGTGTTTCTCCTGCAGTTTCCAGTTAGTGAGTGAGACGCTTTTTCCACCGTGTTTGTTTTGTTTTTCTCCCCACCGCCGAGCAAGAAAGAACTACACGCACCTAACTTTCGATTCCGGGTCAAAAAGCCAAGCCAGTTCATTGGTTAAAACCATAGAGTATGGTTGTTAAAACGATCCAGTCTCAGTTGTCTTTAAGCCTTTCGCCCCTGGTGGAGGGGTGTGTAACTGAGAGAGAGAGAGGGAGAGAGAGAGAGAGTGAGAGAGAGAGAGAGAGGGAGGGAGAGAGAGAGAGAGAGAGAGAGAGAGTGTGAGAGAGTCCATGAGCTAGCTAGACCCCCCTAATAAGCCTAATTTGCGAGTTAATTACGAAATGGGTGGGCAAATTCTTGTTTGAATTTTAGACTAGCTGTACTACTTCACATTTTTGAGTGGTGTAAACCACTCCTACAACTGGCTTTTGTGTGCAGAAAAAAATGAGCATGGTTGCTATGTTCAAAATAATTTCTGACGTAATTAAATCACACCCGGGTGAACTGGATGACCGTAGCAACCGTGGTCATTTTCTCTGCACAAAAAAAGCCAGTTGTGAAATCACATCCAGGTGTGATTTCATTACGTCAGATCAGAGCTGATCAGGCTATATAATACCTTACCTTATATAATACCTCACATCGGACAAAAACTCCAGCTGAATCAACTTCATGGTCACAAATCATCACATCAGAAGACGAGTCTACCTAGCCAAAGATCTTTAACGTCAGACATTACGTCAGACCACAGCTGATCATGCTATATAAAACCTTACACCACTCAGTTCACACGGGTGTGATTTTTTATGATAACCATTGCAGACTAGCATCTTAGTGGTAGTTATCATGCATTGAATATGTGTGGAACCCATATTGTCGCATGCAAATTGTGACAACAAATAATCAACTTTTGTATACTTTGTGCAGAGACCAATTAAACCACTTTTCTGCATAATTCGAATATGGGGAATTGATTGGAATGGTTATTTTACTTCCACAAAACTTCCACGTGCTTAAATGGCCTTTTAATGCAGTATTTTGCACAGACATCTAGGAAATTTAAAATAAGGTTCGTAAATATCCCCATTTTGGAAGTGTGTGCTGAGAACCAACATGAAAACTGCTCACCATTCTAAGCTTTAATAGGAGTGGTAACATGTGTTTTGTTTTGTAACTATCAGAAACACTATTATAGTGTGGAGCCAGGGCCATAGCTATAGAATCAAATCAATGGGCAAAGCTGGTGTGACTTTTTTTACTTGTACATCTACAGTTTGGCATGATAACCATTGCAGACACATAGCTAGTGGTTGTTATCATGCATTGAATATGTGGACCCCTATATTACCACACACATTCTTACAAAAAATATATGATCAACTTTTGAGCCATATTGTGTAGAGGCCTATAAGCACTCACCTGACTCCGCCAGATGGGGCAGCAGAGAGTACACTGGGTTCCCCCCTCAACCCAGTGTACTCTCTGCTGCCCCATCTGGCGGAGTCAGGTAATTAAAGTATGGGTAATTGATTGGAATAGTTATTTTACTTATTCAATACTTCCATAGGCCTATAATGCTTAAATGGCTTTTAATGCAAAATTCTGCACACAAATTGAATAATTTGAAAATAAGTCTTTCCCAATTTGAAAGTATGTGCTGATTGAGAACCAAAATTTATTTTTTTAATTTAAGTAGCTGCAAATTGTACTCGGCATCCACAACAGACATCAACACATTACGTGTGCACAACGTGGGGCACTTCCGCACTTGAGTCGAGCCCGGAGCCAGCTGCCACCAGCGTGCCACAAGGCTGGCATTTGGAGAGGGAGTCTTCAACAACACCTGCAAGTCCCAAGCCCAGTTCAGCATGGCTGGGCCAGAAATGATGATGGTTGGCTCACTGTCGAATGGATGCAGGGATCTCCAGCTCCTGATGTAGTGTTGCAGCTGCTGCAGTCGCAAATGCAAGCTCCCAGGATGAACGTGCTTGACCAATGGCTTGAAATGCACATCAATGTGCAAATTACAAACATGCAATAACCAACCCCAAGAAGAGGACCTGATTATCACAGAAGCAGACTTGACTGTCTCGGAAATAATAAAGGACTGAATTTGCTATGCATTACCCCTGTTGTGTCCCAGAACCCCCTGGCCTGAACCCTCTCCCTGACACACCCCTCCTTGGCCTTGTCATTCATTCCTCTTTTGTATTTGCCTTATATTTTTGGAAAGTAAAAATTGAAATATTCACCAATACAACAGCCTCTCTCTGCCTTCTGGGTCCCCACTTTCTGAGTACATTTCTACATAACTAACTCATCTTATACTTGATAAACTGATCATTTGGTATTTCAAACTCTGTCATATGAAGCAAACCATTAGTTCATTTTGTGTTGTGAAGTGTTTATTTTATGCCTGCTCATGCACAGTATTTTCTTATTTATGCAACTAGAGCGGTGCCTACGGGGCCAGTGCCCGTGGGAGCCTGGGCAGGGGTCCTGCCCAGAGCCAGAGGACTTTTGTTTGGCGGTTCTGGACAACCGTGGGTCTGACCGACTCGACACTGTGTGTGTGTGTGTGTGTGTGTGTGTGTGTGTGTGTGTGTGTGTGTGTGTGTGTGTGTGTGTGTGTGTGTGTGTGTCTATCCATGGACTGAGAGAGAGAGAGACCCAAGGTGCTTTAAAATGTGCATTCACACTGATGCAGAGGAAGATAGATGTCAGGGCAGTGTTGCTTTTGACAGCAAATCTATATTTAGTTTTTTTCATAGTCTTGAATAAAATCCCATTTAGTTTTACTCATATTTTAGTACTCTGAAAAGTTTTAGTTTTAGTCTAATTTTACTCGACTCAATAGATGTTACACTTAAGGTTGCATGCTGAAAATACCCAATCTACAAGCTCACAATGCGTGAGCTTGTTTTCAAAGCGCAACATCTGAGCGCAACCAAACATAAGGCTTGTCTTTAATTAGATCTCTTAGTCCCTCCCTAACATTTTAGTCTAGTTTTTATTTGTCGACAAAATTGTCTGTATAGTGTTAGTTTCTAGCCTGACACTGAATTTTCATTTAGATTCACTTCATTATTCAGACTGAAAGCCCTTCCCACAGCAGCAGTTTCTTGGATGGGCGTTGTAAAAGCGACAGAATAGCAGCAAAGCAGATGACCTCCTTGTCAATATGGCTAACCCGGTTGCTAACCAAAACAACACAGTCAACGATCGATACGGTGATTACCGTCCCAAGTTACCACAGTGGGGGCAGCCAAGTTTGTTGTTTGACATCATCGAGTTGAAATTGAAACGGCGCTGATGGCCAATCAGCCGCTGTATCCGATTTTCAAACAAGTCTAACAACGCCATAGACAGAGTCGCCAGACCTGAATCACCATAACATGTTTTTTTATGGGCGTGGCTAGTGATTCAGGGCTGGAGCCAGGCTACTTAGTTTAAGTCATTATAGCCTATAGTTTTTATGAAGTTTGTATTCATTTTACGGCAGTGAAAAAAGGTAGCCTACGAAAAAATTCCGCCATTGTTTTAGTCAATGAAATTAACACTGATCCGTTATATATAGTGACTGTGTGAGCGCAGCCCTGCTGTTTTGTGTGGCTGTGTCTTCATTTGTAGAATGTCTCCCGTCTCCTCTCTGTCTTAACGAGATGAAAACGTGTTAATGAGTTCAATCTGCGCTAAAGCCTTTCTAAAAACAATGAGGTGATAGAAACCCTCCCCCGTCACTTCTTTCAATTACACCTCCTTTTAATTTCACACACACACGCACACGCACACACACACACACACACACACACACACACACACACACACACACACACACACACACACACAATTACACCCTCCTTTTAATTTCACAGCGACACAGGAGCCCGGCGGGTCGGCGGGGGCCCTCGCAGCAAGGCGAGCACTGGGGCTATTTTGGTGTGTGTGTGTGAGAGAGTGTGTGTTACATTTTTGATGTGTAAATGGAATCAGGAGTCTCCCTCTCTCTTCTCTCTCTCTCTCTCTCTCTCTCTCTCTCTCTCTCTCTCTCTCTCTCTCTCTCTCTCTCTCTCTCTCTCTCTCAAGCATAATGATTTATTGCCCCTCAAAAAGAGCAGGGAACTAATTAACAGTGTAATTAATTAATATAAATTTGCATATTTGCATTTGCAATTAGTGCAGCGAAGTGATTAGTCGGAGATGCTGGGTTTGACTCATCAGACGCTGCTACTGGTGTGCGAGTATGTGTGTGTGTGTGTGTGTGTGTGTGTGGTGTGTGTGTGTGTGTGTGTGTGTGTGTGTGTGTGAGTGTGTGTGTGTGTGTGTGTGTGTGTGTGTGTGTGTGTGTGTGTGTGTGTGTGTGTGTGTGTGTGTGTGTGTGTGTGTGTGCGCGTGCGTGCGTGCGTATGTAGTCACAGTCACATGCACGTAGATACAGGAAGATTTATTGACATCATAGTATAGCTAACTACACCCCCTGCAGTGTAAATGGATATTTAATGTATACTGAGGAAGCTCATATGATCAGTAATGTAGAGCATCAAACAGTGCACTGAATTACTCCCCTCAGTGTGTAACACACTTCGGTTTTAAACACATAAATCCTGGCGTCCCTAGTTTGGGGGAAACATTCGTCCAAAATGTCCAATCTAGATTGGATAAAATTCCGCCGGTGTAGACTAGAGAATGGATTCCAAAACTTTTCAGCCCGCTATCCAAAAATAATGCTGCTATTGACTCGTGACCCCAATCTAACCCCGGAGGTAATTTTATGCACATAAATGTGCACTTTTGGTGCGCATTTGTATAATGTACAGTATAAATCCTATAGGCTATAGAGGTTTTGTAACAATCATGGTTAAATTGTATTTGTAATCATTTTTACATTGTATTTCACTCATTCTGTTGAATTCTATTCAGGTGTGTAAAATATTTTTGATGACCCAAAATAAATTTGAGACCACACCGTCAGTGTTCCGCGACCCCATGTGGGGTCCTAACCCCAACTTTGGGAACCCCTGGAATACTTTACAAGCTTGTAAATCTGCTATTTTCGGTGAAGAGGTTTGGTAGAAGAAAAAAAGAGCAGACCATGTACTGAGCCACTATACTTGAGTGGAAAATATGTCGAAATGCAAGAGGATCTATTACAGAGCCCACGAGGGGGCCCAGTAAACTAATTAATTATATAGGGTTTAAGAAGTGTTTAAATGACCAAAATATTATTTTCAAGTTTTATTTTTTATTTCATTTTATTTTTCTTGTTTGACATCACGGCTGCTTTTAAACATGCACATGCATATCATCTCTGTCGCGTGGAAACCTCCAAAACTATTACTTTTCAGGATTCTGGATTTTGTGTGACGCTGTAGTGTGATCAACTATAGGGCATTCATTCATTTACAAAAGAAGACAAAAGGTTATATGGAGATAATAATATCTAAAATGTATATAGCGCTTTTCTAAATACCCAAAGACGCTTTGCAAAGAAACAACTTTATTAGGGGACAAAAACACCTAAGACACCAAAAAACCTAAGACTAAAGCGAGATGAGTTCTCCCCGACAGCAACGATAGTATAACTGCATGGGCCTAATGGTCATAGCTGCGGTAGAGGCGGCGATCTGGCCCAATCTGTGTGTGTGCGTGTGCGTGTGCGTGTGCGTGTGTGTGTGTGTGTGTGTGTGTCTATCCATTCATCGAGCTGATTTATAACAGTGCATCAGTAACATCAGTCAAGAAAACCTGTCAGTGTATCATAAAAGGACATCAAAAGTGTATTAATTATAGAGCATCAAAATGATAATAATCCCAGCATGGTGGTTGATGTTGTGAAATTCAAATCCCCCTATCATAACATTCCCATTAATGCTTTATAGCTCAACACACAGCATTATAGGTCACCAGGGATCCAAGGAAAACCACTGAGGATTTTACAGTATATTTTGGGGTCCGAGGCCTCAGGCATATTGTCGCTGTCAGGTGAAAACCATTTGTGTCAAAAAAGAAAGAAAATAAAAATGTTCCAATGGAGTAGTCACAATCTCTTTAGTAGCCTATACCTTTCATTGGTTCAATATTTATAAATCACACACACTTTAACCTCTTTCACTTTGAAAATATGTAACGGTAGCAAAAATAACAGCAATGGAATCTCAAATGCGTGACCTTGTAGATTGGCTTTGGTTATTGTTGGTGCTGTTCACTATATCATAACAGATGATGATGGAGACAGACAGACAGATGATGGAGACAGACAGACAGACAGACAGACAGACAGACAGACAGACAGACAGACAGACAGACAGACAGACAGACAGACAGACAGACAGACAGACAGACAGACAGACAGACAGACAGACAGACAGACAGACAGACAGCATATGAGGGGGAGAGAAAGGGAAAGGGTGAGAAAAGGAGAAAGAGGGGTTCAGGTGGGGGGTGTTCAAACGTCCCCTGGGGCGGGGGATAGATAGAAGGGGGAAAATATCAACTCACGTGATCCAACCGTAGCTAGTTGACGTAAGCTAGCAGATGGCATCGGTACCAGCTTCTAGGAGGTTGGCATTGCACGCTGTCATTCCTCAAAATCAAGAGAGAGAGAGAGAGAGAAAGAGAATTATTGCAGGCTGGTGGAGTGGAGGAGTCTAGGAGAGAGAGGAGAGAAGGAAAGAAAGAAAGAAAGAAAGAAGGG
>NC_136790.1:33755421-33787921 GCF_951216825.1 Electrona antarctica | reverse complement strand
GTGTTAGAAGTGCAGGAACTCAAACTCAGAACTCAAACAAAGGTAGGAGAAGAACAAGAAGATACATGAACTTGACTTTACTTGGTAAATAACATAGGAAAACAGAAGTATATACTGAACATAAAACATGACACTAACTTAAGATTCAGCACTGAACAAACACAAGGCAGAGTTTAAGGGCACGTTCGGAAATAGTGCACTGAGCGCACTGTGCAATGCCAACTAATAGGCGAGTGCACTCCGGTGCGGTATTTATGAACGTGCCCTAAATAGTCACTGGAGCTCATCACCCAACCTGGCTCAGCTAGTCCCCACAGGTGATGGCACTCAGGGCAATCAGAGTCAGAGGAGCAGGACTTGGGAGAGACAGAGGAAAATCATGTGCAAACAGGGAGGGCTCAGGACGTGACCATGACAGTAGCCTACCTCCCGCTAAGGGACAGATCCCAGATGTCCATCTAGGCCACTCTGTTCCACAGGACAACTCAGAATGACGAGTCATCACAGAGACGTGTCAACACGGAGCAGAGGGCACAAGCTGGTCGTCGCCTCGTCGGGGGAGGACATCAGGATAATGGCTAGCCAGGGCTCTGGCGCGGTTCAATCATCAAGACACTCAACGCGGAGCAGAGGTCACAAGCTGGTCATTAGGGTAGGTAGGGCCCTGCACAGGCTGGCCTCCCAGGTCAGCGCAGGCAGGAACACAGGACTTGACAGGAGCAGGAGGGTGAGGTCCTCTCCAAGTCTCAAGAAGGCAGGAAGGACAACATAGGAAGTTAGGATACTGGACAGTGGGGAGTCAGTTGGGGAGCGCAGGGAGAGAATGGCCACGGTGTGCTCTGTTCAGCGCTGGGAGTTTTGCTGGGTCCAATGATGGCTGGATCTTACTGTCACAGCTTTCTGGTGATATAGGACCAAAATGCAGGAACTCAAACTCAGAACTCAAACAAGGCAGGAGAAGAACAGCTCAGGACGTCACCATGACAAAAAAAAATTAACGGGAAAAAAAGGGTACTTATTTATTATCTTGTTTTTGTTGTTGTTGCAGGTGTGGTAGGTGTAGGACTACATTTGAAACTCGGGAAATATGTCGTTGAATTCTGCAAACGTATTGATATTAACAAGAAAACGTACCGTTGTCTTCTAGTTCTAATGGATCTCTTCTCCACTAGTCCCTCCCTATAGCATTTTAGTCTACCCTAGCTTTTAATTGTTGACGAAATATATCAATATATTGTCTTAGTCATCATACCAGCTTAGTTTTTATTTATTTAGTTCATGTCGGTGAAAAAAGGTATAGTCGATGAACATTTGTTCTCATAGTTTTAGTTGACAGATTAAAATGAACAGTAACTGCATGGAGTCTAATACGTTTTCCACCACTGCCTAACTGTGCCAGCAGGATGAGAACGGTGTTCCACGGCGGCAGAGAGGTCCAAGGAAGAAGATGAGCCGTGCCCGTCAGGACCGCGTGAAAGTGCGACGCATGGAGGCCAACACCCGTGAACGCAACCGCATGCACGGCCTGAACAACGCTCTGGACGGCCTGCGCAAGGTATGCTACTTATTGATGTATTCATGACTTACCGGTCATTTATTTTAACCCATTGAGACAATTCTAAAACTTCTAAATCAGTAGTTCTCACACAAGACTTTTCAAAAATGTGACTCTTTTTGATACAGAGACAGTCATGGCAGCAAGACGTTTTTCTGCAAAATGAGTTAACAGCACAGGCAGACTCTTCACATACTAGAGCATGTCTGAAATAAATGTCAGAGCTTAAATCAACATGCAAATATGAAATAAATGCTTAAACATGATGTAATATTAGAGTCCACAGAAGTGAGCCTTTCATGCCCGTTTTCTCAACTCACATTACTCTATAAGCCATAGCTCAAACTGGTGGGTCAAACTGAACAACCAATATGTCAATTTGAAGCTATGATTCCCTAGCCTGGTTAATAAACCAGACCGAATCAGCCGTTGGCAAAAATGTTTTGCCTACCAGCGGATTACGGTCTGGCGAGGCTCAGTAGCACGCCTCTTTCCTACAACCGAGAACAGGTCGGACCAATCGGGACACGGTATGCAATATGGGCGGGCTTTGGTACAGTGACGTTCAATGCTTGAGACTTTTGACTGACAGTAGCTCTGACCAATTGCATCAAAGAGAAAATGTTTGAACCCGCCCCCCGGGAAATGAAATCCAAGTGGAGCCAGCCCAGACTAATATACCGCGACAGTGTTGTGTGATATTAGTCTGGCTTATTAGCCAGGCTAATGATTCCCTGCTTTCATATGAATTAAAAAAATGCAATGACTGTCGGTCAGAAGCGGTCACAAATGTTCAAAAATAGCAGATGTACAAGCTCACAGACAGTGACGAGTTGTGAGCTTGTACATTTGCTATGACACATCCATTCCCTGTTTTAAGGGGTTAATGTTTTTTTTCTTCATGTATGTATGTATGTATGTATGTATGTATGTATGTATGTATGTATGTATGTATGTATGTATGTATGTATGTATGTATGTATGTATGTATGTATGTATGTATTATTTATTTGTATATATATTATTTCAATATTTGGGGACAATGGACATTAATCAACATTTAATAAACATGAACACAAAAGACAAAACAATTACAGTACGATGAAAACAAAAATGACAACAATGAAAATTGAGGAGATAATTATGCATGATTGCGAGTTTGGTGGTCTTTAAGCCATTTAACATTTAAGAGTTTGAGACTAAATAACTACATTGGAAAATTAAATACTGTACATTGTTTCATTAGGTGGTGCCCTGCTATTCTAAGACCCAGAAACTGTCCAAGATAGAGACCCTGCGCCTGGCCAAAAACTACATCTGGGCCCTGTCTGAGATCCTCAGCACCGGGAAGAGACCTGATCTGTTGACGTTCGTCCAGACCCTTTGCAGGTAAAATAACGAAGTACATTTACTCAACAATTTTGTAGGATCTGTACTTGACAGAATCAATAAACAGAATCAGAATCGTTACATTCCTAACAGTACCCATCCCTATACCTGCAGGGGGATCTCCCAGCCCACCACCAACCTGGTGGCCGGCTGCCTTCAGCTCAACGCTCGCAATTTCATCATGGCAGAGCAGGACGCTTTCGCAGGAAGGTCGCCGTTCGATGCCCTGTACCCTCCTTACCACCACCATCATCTTCATCACCATCATCACCACCACCACAGCGGCGATGGGGAGAGTGCCACTGGCGTGGACAAGCCCTTCCGGCCTTACGGTGCCTACTACGACACCTTTTACGAGAGCACGACTTCACCCGAGCGCTCCAACTCGAGCCCCCCGATTTTTGATGCCGGGGCTGCGGTAGCCCCCTCAGGCACCCTCAGCCCCCCGCTGAATTTTAATGGGATTTTCTCCCTCAAACACGAGGAGGGGGGAGTGCGGGATTACGGGAAGACCAGCTGCCACTACGGCGCCGCCTTGCGCTACTGTGCCGTGCCAGCATCGACTGGTGGGAGAAGTCCCGGCGGCGGCACTCTGCACGGCACCATGTCGAGAGGGGGCTCCGCCCCGGCGGACATCCACCCCTATGATGTACACCTCCGGGGACAGTTTTACCCCCTCAACGACGACATAAACACACCTTTTCACGATTAAAAGAACAATGAGAGAGAGAGAGAGAGAGAGAGAGAGAAGAGAGAGAACTGGCTATATAGAGCAATGATTTTTCAACGTTTTTAATTTCAAGGACCCTCAGTTTGGAATGCATTAGGCCACCGACCTTTTGTGTGTGTGCTAATTCGAACACAGTTTGAAATGCCTGTACATACAAATGTACAGTTTATTTATTTATTTATTTATTTAGTTTTTATTTTATTTTTCATTCTTTCGTTTGTTCAAATGTATTCATGTATTTACTGTATTTATAAAATACACAGCGTTTAGGACTCCAGACAAGGCTTTAACATTTCATGACTACGGCAGTGTCATTAATGTTACAGGTCCTTTTGGTTACATTTTGTACCCTCACAGTCACACATTCTTTCCTGTTGTCTTTTTTTTCCATATCGTCCAATATGGTATGAACTGCAGAGTTTATAAATTGTAAAATATCTACAGTGAATTTAATAATGAAAGATTAAATGTTTGTAAAAAAAATGGATTTGTACAAACACATTGAACAGATTCTCATGCAAATATAGTGTATAAGAGCACAAATTATTTAATTTAGTCGGTGTTGTGACACTTTTGTGATGAACTTTTAGCCACTGAAATAAAATTAAATAAGTTCAATATTCAATGGTTGGCTGGCATATAAAGTACAATTTATTCCTTATTCACAAATGGAAAACAAAAGCACAGGTTTTAGCCCACTAATATATGCAACATTTTTGCAGAAGTGTTTAGGGGGCATATAAAGCATGCAATACTTAGGCACCATTTTGTATTTCAACCATTTGGCACTTTAGCAATCAATTGAACAGCTGTGAAACTTTGTGTCTTTTCATGAGGAACAACTTTGCCACTTAGATCTCTGACCCTTAGCTCTTCTCTCAAGTTCATGTTTCTATGGCTTATTGTCCATATTGCATATTGCATTTTCCATAGTGCACTTAGCATTGCTTGGCCCCCACATTGCTGCTTGCAGCTATATTTCATTTTGTCTTGTGTGTGTGTATGTGTACACAGCCAATCTTCACGTTACCGTTATCATCCCATAGCTATGGTCCAGTAGGTCCATACTGGCCTAACCAGGAGGCTCTGTTAGGCTGTTATCAGCCTTAACGCATGTGCTGTCACGTGACCTGTCCAAGTTCCGGCCAAGCGGAGCTGTGATTGGCCAGTATTCACTTTGATTGGCAGTTGGGACGATATTTTCTCAAAATATGATTTTCAGTCAGAATCGGACTTCGCAACGTTTGGCATGGCGACTGGATCGCTCTAGCTCGCTCTGCGGTGCATGCCTCTCATGGCTCAAGTCCGCTTCTGACGGCGCGCCTCCGACGTGATTGGATCATAGGAGGTTAGGGCTGAAAGTCTAATGATTAGCGAGGCATCCTGGCCTCCTGGTAGGCCAGTAGCGACCTACTGGACCATAGCTATGGGATGATACGGTAACGTGAAGATTGGCTACAGGACCGTGTAATACACACACTGAAGACAAAATGAAATATAGCTGCAAGCAGCATTATGGGGGCCAATCAATGCTAAATGAAGACCCATAACGGCACCATTCAATGGTATGATTCCTAGGTAGTTCTAGGTATCGGCAGCATCACAGTAGGCTCACGCCTCTTCCTGTGTCTTGAAGATTATTTATATCATTAAATTAATTTATGTAGTTAAAAAATATACATATTTGCCTTAATTTGAAACGTTTCTTCACAAATGAATTATGCATTGCAACGTGTATGTTTGGAATAGTGGCTTTTTGGCATATATTTGTGGTTTGTTCTGACGCAACTTCTAGCATATTTTATTTTATTGGTCACATTCTTTTATCATTTCGCATCAAATAAAAAACTTAAGTCTATGGTTTGTTTAAAATTACTTTGCTGTTATCTCAAAGATTAAGACATTAATTCAATTAATCAAAAATATGAATAATCCTAAAGCATGTGGATGCGTTGCCTGTAAAAAGGGACAGACGGAAGGACATGGGAGGCAGGGAGAGAGACATTGCATGCTAGCATCGTTTACCATCACGCTGCTACACACACACATGGTGTGTGTACTGTGTGTGTGTGTGTGTGTGTGTGTGTGTGTGTGTGTGTGTGTGTGTGTGTGTGTGTGTGTGTGTGTGTGTGTGTGTGTGTGAGCGTGCACGCGCACACACACGCACGCCAGCTTCCGCCAGCTTCCCCCTGGGCAAAGCTGGCAGTGTGCCAGCATGGTGACAGACTGCCAGTGCAGACGTGTCCCCATGTGTCCCCGCATTGTCATCCAAACGCACATTATATGCCACATGACAACTGGGTATACCGACTCTATGACAACTAAAAGCCTGGGTACCGACTATAGGCTAAATGACAACTAAAAGCCTGGGTACCGAGGTTACATGACAACATGTAGCCCTGACATCTATAATGAGAGAGTTGAGGATTCATTATTTTATTTATATTAAAAAATATATATTTATATATAAAAAAAATTGGGAACTCCTCCTTTGGTCCACCCTGCATTTCTGGGACATGTGAGAATGTCCCAGTAAAAAAAAAAGAATCGTAGGTGTATGGGATTTTTCCACTAAACCCGGTTGAAATTCACCCGAACACCTGCCTGTAGAAAAACCAGAGATGTGGGCAGGGAAACAAACCTTTCGAATAGAAGGAAGCATGCACGACTCCATCTCGTCTCACTCACTTTAATCATTTTATCACATTTTACACAGAGAAGAAATCCAGCACTCACGGCAATAGCTTTTAAGGCACTTATTTATTTTACGATAGGTAGGTTAGGTATATGGCACACAACGAACGCATTGCGGCCGAAGCCTTCGTCAGCGTTGTATACTGCACACAAAAACTGGTGTCACATTTATAGTGCAGTCGCATAACATTTAAATCAACCATAATTATATTAAGCTTATACATGATTTTAAGTCAATAAGGCACAACATGCCTGATGCCAGTCACATATTAACCCATATAACAACAACACATCTAAACAGTAAGAAATTAATAATAGTGTTAATAGGGCACCATTGGCTGAGTCCTTAAAAAGAAGGGGTAGGTTGAGGGTCAATACTCGGAAGACCTATATAGCTCATAGAATATTATATTAAAGTGCTAAAGTAGCTACAAAACTTATTAGAAGAGAAGATAGGTTGAGCAACACATCACTAGAAAACATTGTTTAGCAATGATTAATAGAGGGCATGTCTTAAGGCCTCTCGTCCCTAGAAGTACACTAATAAAGCTCTCTCAAAAGGTAGTCATTATCTCTACAACACAAGGGACAATAGTAGCCTCACAGTTAGCTATATTTAGGGGCCTCGTCCCTATGCCTGATTATTATAGAAAACAACCTAGTAAAATTCCGAGAGCCGAAGACTGAAGACACCTGTAGCCTTTCTATACGTTTGATGATTTTCCTCCATGTTTCAGCATGCATTTAAATATGAAGTTGTGTGATCTATATTATTTGTGTGACTATATGCCTTATATACTGGAGTACAGAATTAGGAGTTGCTCCTTCTTTAATCTTTATTATTTTTTAAGAATGATTGGGACGAGGCCCCTAAATATAGCTAACTGTGAACAGGGAAACAAACCTACCTTCTATGATGTCACTGCAGCATCATGACGCTACCCAAGGGTACATAAACCAAAGCAAAGCAAAGCAAAGCAAAAGCAAAGCAAAGTTACTATATTTACCCAGGGTATCTGGGCTAAGCTCAAGAACTTGTTTCCAGCCAGGCCCTGCTCATAGAACATTTCATGGTAGTGGTTCAATGCCTTGCTCAAGGGCACTTCAGCGGTGGTAATTTTAACGTGTCGGACCACTGATTCGAACTGGCGACCTTCCGGTATCAAGACCGCTCCGCAATCCGTTCGGCCACCGCTGCCACACAGAATGCTTATATGCTTTGAGTTTATCCAACACGTTGTTGGGCCTACACATAAACATGGGCACACTCTGGACCTGGTGATTTTTAGAGAAAAAACAAACTCACTGTCCACCTAGAGATTCTTAAAAAGTCAACAGTCGCCTATAACAAAGCCTTGCGTCTGGCAAGGCAGGCATATTTCTCTGGCATTATTAATGAGAACAAGAAAAATGCCAGAGTCCTATTCTATAACGACTTTTAAACCCCCCCAGTCCTACAAGCAAACGTCGTTCCCTGCTTCTAAAGCTATAAGTGCTTGCCCTAGCCCCTTAGATAGCACTTTATGTAGACTTAGGTGACCTTCACACCAGAAAGCTTCACTGCGATTAAAATGATACTACTGCACATTGTCAGAAAGTGCGCTTCGTTTGGCAGGTGTGAAGCATCATTCGAATCCTAATGCGCATCAAATAACCGCATTCTACTCCGACCAAAAACGGGGGTTTCGCTTCGCTTCCAATCCCACTTGATTACGATTCGGTGCAGGTGTGAATGCAATCCGCAGCAAATAAAGGAAATGAAGCAACAATGTGGCGGGTGAGGAGGAGCTTGATTGATTGATTGATTGAAGAATTTATTAACAGTTTGCAGAATTACAGTACATTTCAAGCACAAACTCAATACAAAGGCTGTTAACTGTGAGTGGACGACCCAATTAAGCATTACACTTGTTTCCAATAGGGTCCACCATGTTCAAATCATCAAAACATTTAGAGACGTACAAATAGACACTTCTATAGACAGAACAGGAATTCATCATAAAGGAGGTAAAAAGGGAAAAGAAACATATACAGTGAGGGGAAAAAAAGGGGTGGGCGGTGGGGGGGATTCACGTTCAGCTCTGTTAATTTGTTTGTTTTCCTTGGAGGAGCTGCGTTGGGTCCCCAAGTCGGCTCCGTGGCCGTACCTTGAGTTGGCTGTGTGGCCGCGACCGTCTCTTGTGTTGTCCTTGCGTTCGTGTTTGAGGGATTCCGATTTTACAGGGGCCAGTTTCGAATTGCAGCCGTCCGTAGGTGCCCTTTGAGAGCGGTTTTGAAAGAGTCAAGGGATTCGCATGTCTTAATGACAGTTGGTAGGGCGTTCCACATTTTGGTGGCATAGGGAGCGAAAATAATTTAGTCCCTTGTTTGTGCCGAATCTGGGTTCGTTGCACTCCCTCTGGTGTTGTGGGTGTGGACTTCGTTAACATTAAGGAAGTATCTAGACAGGTACATGGGTATCTTGGTGGTGTATCGAATCTTGTGGACCAGACCCATTGCAAGATGCTGTACTCTGTCGTCGACCCTAAGCCATTCCAGCCTGTCGAAGTGGGCAGGGGTGAGGTGGGTTCGGGGGGCTAGGTCAAGTAGGAGCCTGACCAGTTTGTTTTGGGAAGTCTGGAGCCTGGTTTTAAGGGCCTTTGAGGTGCTGTGGTACCAGGAGGTGCATGCATAGTCAAAGAAACCCTGTACAAGGGCTCCTGTTAAGGTCTTCAAGGTGTTTTTGTTGACCAGTGAGGAGATCCTGTAAAGGAATCTTGTTCTATGGTTGACCTTTTTGATTACGTTGGTGGCCATTTTATCACCGGAAAGATTAGCCTCCAGGATGGAACCTAGGTAGGTAATTTCATCTTTACGTGTGATAACATTGTCACCCACTTTAACCAAGAAGCCATTTGCCTTGCTGAGATTACTATTAGAGCCAAAGAGAATGGATTCAGTTTTTCCCAGGTGTAAAGATAGTTTGTTATCAGCGAGCCAGGTGCAGATTCTACCGAGTTCAGAGCTGAGGGCATTTTCAACCTGCAGTTTGTCCCTGTCCGAGACCAGCAGTGCTGAGTCATCTGCGAACAGGAACAAGATGCAGTCACAAGCTGAAGTCATGTCGTTTACATATATTAGGAACAGTAGAGGCCCTAGTATGCTTCCTTGTGGAACGCCACAGCTCACTGGGAGGGGGGGGGGACAGTGTTCCGTTCACTTCCACCATCTGTTCTCTCCCCTCCAGGTAGGATTGCATCCAGCTCACTGA
Source organism: Electrona antarctica (assembly GCF_951216825.1). Taxonomy (NCBI): domain Eukaryota; kingdom Metazoa; phylum Chordata; class Actinopteri; order Myctophiformes; family Myctophidae; genus Electrona; species Electrona antarctica. The sequence goes on along the minus strand of NC_136790.1, from coordinate 33,778,303 downwards.
TGTGCTATCGAAACCAATTGCTTTTATAGCTTGTTAACCAGTATGGAGTGGTTCACGGTGTCAAAAGCCTTTTGGAGGTCCAGCATGACCATGCCGCAGTATTTGCCAGCGTCCACCTCTTGTTTGATGTGGTCGCTCAAATAGAGAAGGCATGTGTCAGTGGAGTGGGATGTTCTGAAGCCAGATTGGAACTCGTACAATAATTTATTAGTGGCAAGATACTTTTCAACCTGTTCATAGACTATTTTTTCCATCACTTTCGAGATGGAACTAAGAATAGAAATAGGGCGGTAGTTTCCGGGGTCTAATTTACTCCCTTTCTTGTGCAAGGGGGTTACTTTGGCCAGTTTGAAATCTTGGGGGACCTGTCCCTGTTTGATGGAGAGGTTTACTATGTGGGTGATGATTGGAGCTATAGAGATGGCTGAGTCTCTGAGAAATTTGGAGGGAATGTTGTCATGGCCTGTGGCCTTGTGGGGTTGGAGGGCACTCAGTTTCTTAATTACCTCATCAGTTGTTACCATAACTAGTTTAAAATCGTCTTTACAAACACCTAGGTTTCTGTAGAAGGTTGTAATGTGCTCTACACCAAAGAGCCCAGAGTGGGAGGGCAGTTTGTTAACCAGAGTTGTTGCTATGTTTGTAAAGAAGATATTCAAGTAGTTGGCCACATCAAGGTTGCCAGTGATGAGAGTGTTGTCCGATTTGATGTTTATGTTTGAAAACCTGGTTTTTAGTTTCTGACCATAGCCTAGTTGATTGTTTAGTAGCTTCCAGAGCTCATGAGGATTGTTTTTGTTTTCCTGTGCTTTATCATTGATGAAGTTACTTTTAGCTGATTTGGTCATGGCAGTTACACTGTTTCTTAGCTTGATTCGTTGGGTATTTAGGTTGTTCATACGAGCTTGGCGAACACTGTCGAAGCGCTTGGCTAGCTTTGACTTGCATTTTAGAAATTCAGAGCATTTTTTGTCTCTGGCTTTCATTGCAGCCAGTATGTCCGAATTCATCCATGGTTCCGAGCGGGTTTTGCCCCTGGTGGTTCTCAAAGGAGCCATGTTGTTCAGTACTGATGTATATTTGGTTTTGAAGCCAAGCCAAGCTTCTTCGACAAGTGTGCTTTTAAGCTCATCGGACCAATCCAGACTCTCCAATACTTGGTTAAAGACCTCACTAGAGTAGTTTTTGAGGTCCCTTGATATGACTGTTTTGTGGCAGCCGGTCTTAAGTTTTTGTATTTTGCGGGTACAGAATATCATAAAATGATCACTAAGCCCACATACAATAACCCCTTTCTTGGAGATTCTGGATTTGTCCGAGGACAGAATGAGATCAATGACAGTTTGAGTAGAATCACACACTCTAGTGGGTTGGGTAATTAGCTGACTGACACTATGTAGATCACAGAACTTACTGAATGACTTAAACACAGGTGCTTCCTTATGTTGCATGTCTGTATTGTAGTCGCCAATCAGGATTTTCTCTACACATTCCTCCTCAGCTAAGCACCCCTCAAGTATATCATAGAACCCATGTTGGTCAGGCGGTCTGTAGACGGTGCCCACTAATACCGATTTAGCCTTTTTGAAAATTAATTCAACCCACACAGTTTCAATTTCATCATGCTGTAAGTCAGTACGAGTAACATATTCAGTGTCTTTGTGAATATACATACACACACCCCCACCATGCCTGTTTCTGTCGTTTCTGATCAAAGAATAGTTCTCTATTTCAACTTCTGGGTCTTTGGTTGACTCATCAAGTTTAGTTTCAGAGAAGCTAATGATGTTCGCCTTACCGCTAAACACAGTTGGAGACGGAGAAGGCATATTTTACGCAGCGCAAAGATGTCCCGTTACCGTGGATAGACATGGTCGAATGAGGATACCGAAGCCCTGGTCAAAATGAGGACGAGTACATTAATCAATTGCTTAACACTAGAGTGTCTAGGAGGTCTTTTTGACCTGAAGTGAGCTTACCTGGCCTTACTACAGTCATGACCTGAAGTCAGCTTGTGTTGTACCTGGCCTTACTACAGTCATGCGAGTGTTTTAAGGAAACATAAAAACACTGCAGTGTAGCCTGCAGTGTCTGTCTGTCTGTCTGTCTGTCTGTCTGTCTGTCTGTCTGTCTTTCTGTCTGTCTGTCTGTCTGTCTGACCACTGTGTGGGGAGTAGGGACTTTGTCTGTCTGTGCCCAAAGGAACAGTGCGTGCGGAGGGAGAGAGAGAGAGAGAGAGGAGGAGAGAGAGAATGGTCCAGTCCCCGACGGCACGACAAATGCACGTTACGAGTATAATTTGAAAACCATAGATTTCACTGTGTAGGCTATAGTTTAGGAATTGAACACATTGATAAAGGTCCCTTTAATTAAATTAAATTGACCTGAGATAGCATTTTATACAGACTTATAGCATGTTACGTAGACAGCACTAGAATTTTATGTAGTCAGGGTAACTTAAAACCCAGAGTCTTTATTTTACTCATAATAGTTTAACTCTTGTGGGATTTTAAATTGTGGAACGTTATATAACGCGATAGGGAAAAAGCGATAGGGAAAAAGCGATAGGAAAAAAGCGATAGAAAAAAGCGATGGAAAAAAGCGATAGGAAAAAAGCGATAGGGAAAAAGCGATAGAAAAAAGCGATAGGAAAAAAGCGATAGGATATATATACTACTACTACTATATACTACTATATATACGAGTATATTTTGACTTGCATACATTAAATTAATAAAATATTGTTATGAAACGTGTTCATCTCTACACATAAAGTGTGTCTCTAATGAATCATACATGTTATTAAATATTAAAATTAACTATAATGTGAGGTGAATAAAGTAGTTCCATTAACATGCACTAACGCAGATTACCATATAACAATTACATGAGAGGAAAGAAAAACCTTCCTTTTCTTTTACACTGGCGTGTGTGTGTGTGTGTGTGCGTGTGCGTGTGTCAGGGCCGGATTTTTCCACCCAAGGGCCCCCGGGCTAGACAAAATTTCAGGGCCCCCCTGGGCTGCTTGGTGCATTTCGGTCGTGCGGAAAATAATTGGCGTATTTTGTTTTAATTTCGCTGTAATTTTGGGGTACCCAGCCCCCCCAAAAGAGAAAGGCAGGCAGGCAGACACTATAGTCGCTGAGCGACATTGGCAGGGGTTTCCACAGCTACCCCACAACACAGCGTCACTGTCTGCAGTGCAGACAGCAGAGCAGAAGCTCTCAATGTTTTTCATAATACTAAATAACAATAACTAAACATGAATCTCACTTGAATTGGATTGCAATACTTTTCTATTTCAACTTTTTTTGGAGGGCCCCCCCCAGTCGGGGGCCCCCGGGCTGCAGCCCACCCTAGCCCAATGGTAAGTCCGCCTCTGTTTCTGTGTCTGTTTCTGTGTCTGTCTCTTGTTTAGCTATGTATTTATTGATGTCATGCAGGGTTGCAGTTAATTGCTTGGGCCAAACTCCAACATGGCTTGGACCTATAATAACACGCACACACACACACACACACACACACACACACACACACACACACACACACACACACACACACACACACACACACACACACACACACACACACACACACACACACACACACACACAGTCACACACGCATGCACACACATACACACCCACACACACACACACACACACACACACACAGCACGTGTCTCTATCTCCGGCCCTTATTATCCACCTTTCTAAATAAATAAATATACTCCCATCCAACACATCATAAAAAATAAATATTAGAATAGAGAAATGGAGAAATGCCTTATTGGCCCAGTGTTTTTCAACGTGGGGTTCGGCCGCCCCAACTCGATCTTGTATGTGTCGTAGCCTACCATTGAGGTGACGTGCATGCCATGGTGCAATTGGTGACATCGGGGGAAAAGAAGATAATGTTCATTTGAATTTGCCTCTGGGGGCACTAACAAACTCTACACGTTGTAACTGGAGTTGCAGAGTTGCAGACAGATTCAGCTGCAGAGCTGTTAATCTGTTTTGAGAGATAATGTGCAAGATAAGTGAATGAAGTGTAAGCACTCACAATGGAGCACGCACGCACGCACGCACTCACGCACGCACGCACACACGCACGCACGCACGCACGCACACCGTCACCATGCCCAGACTGCGTGCCATGGATCTCGGGTCGCAGATGGCACGGGAAGCCATATTACCCCTGTTAAATTCCTAATAATCTTCTTTTGGGCTGGATGGGCTGGATGGGCTTGGATGGGCTGTGTGTGTGCATGCTGTGCAGTGAGTGTGTGTGTGTGTGTGTGTGTGTGTGTGTGTGTGTGTGTGTGTGTGTGTGTGTGTGTGTGTGTGTGTGTGTGTGTGTGTGTGTGTGTGTGTGTGTGTGTGTGTGTGTGTGTGTGTGTGTGTGTGTACAGTGTTCTTGGATGGGCTGTGTGTCGGGATGCCTGGCAGAGGGACTTCTAGTTTTAATTAGAAGATTTGAGGAGGTAAGCCCCACTTGTACGAAAGCAGGGGCCTTTAGCAATTACCGTTTCAAATGAAACGGGGCCCAAGCCACCAAGGAGCCCCTACAGTCCCCTTTTAATTCTGAACCCTATATCCTAATGGGAACATTTGCCCACAACAGCCTAGCCTATTTGCCTATAAGCTTTTGATTGATTGATTGATTGATTGATTGATTGATTGATTGATTGATTGATTGATTGATTGATTGATTGATTGATTGATTGATTGATTGATTGATTGACTGATTGCAGAAAATAGGCACAGGAAAGTACAGATCAAGACAAGGTCTTCCAAGAGGATTAGAAATCCAAGAAAGCCCATATGGCTTGTTTCCATTGGGGTCCTTCATATTCAATTAATCAGAGCTCAGAACGAGTTTGTGAGGTTGTGAACTATTTTCGACAAACAGCATTCGTAGACTCTTGGCAGATAGTAAACTTGACCTGAGTTGACTGTACTTGCTCCACTCTTTTCCCCCCTGTACAGTACGGTAGGGTTTAAGAGGTTAAGTCAGCAATATCTTCAACCAAGACATGATATGTACTACCCCTGCCTAAAATAATGTGTCGTGGATGTACCTACAGTACTGTACTTGGGTAAAAATCTACTCCACTACTTTACTTGAGAAATGAGAATTCATACTTCCACTCCACTACGTCTCTGTACGTGTACGTTTAACTCAACTACAATTATTTGACAACTTCAGTAACGAATTCATTGCATGCATCTGCATTCATGCAGATTTAGATTACTATTGCAAAAATAGCTCTTACCGGTAAGCCATAAGTGTCATTTTATAGAAATTGTAACCCGAGATGAATAGAATACCTGCACACACTGCCACTCGCACGTTCAAGAGAAGTTTATTTAAGTAACATTTTGGGTCATGTAGACCTTCCTCAGGTTTGATTGAAACAGGCTGACAACATCCTAAATGTTACAGACAACCAGTCAGAACCAATGTGTGATCATCAAAACAGAAAGCAGGTTGTGCTGGTGGTCACCTGACTTTAAAGTGCCAAATTGTTTGCACCTAATGTTCTTATAAGTTGATGATTTCAATTGCACCTTGCCGGTGGATAAGGAAAACACTCAGAGACGAGACAGAGGGAAATCCAAACTTCAACTCAACTCTAAGGTCACATTCTCACCTAATACTTCGGTAGACTCGATGCGAATGGGCGGAGAAGTTGCGATTCTTGCATATGCTGCGGTTTGGTTCACACTGGCTGTGTGAAGCGCAGCAAGGAAACGAAGCAGGGAATTTTATCAATGTGTTCAATTCATAAAATACACAGTGGAAGCTATGGTGTTAAAAAATATACTTCGAGTAATAGTTAGGACTTTTGACGTAAAGTGAGGGTAACGGATGTGTCGTCGGGGACTGTGTGTGTGTGTGTGTGTGTGTGTGTGTGTGTGTGTGTGTGTGTGTGTGTGTGTGTGTGTGTGTGTGTGTGTGTGTGTGTGTGCCTCCCAGAGTCCCATTGATGATCATCCGATCACCATATAGCCTACAATTATTATGCATATGCCATGTTAGCTATGCCTACAGTTTATAAATCATGCTGAGCTAAACATGTGTTTTAATTTTGAAGTATTTATATTTAAACAAGATGAAGAAAGTCTCCACTCGGATCCCCACACACAGTGACAGCCCTCCATGTTTACGCACGACAGACAGACAGAATATTCTGTACACTGCAGTGTTTTTTATGTTTCCTTAAGCAATAGATTAATGTGCTCGTCCTCATATTTCGATGAGGACATATTTGTACTGCGTAAAATGAATATCCCTTCTCCGCCTCCAAATGTGCAGCTCCTTATCCGCCACATAGTTTGCTTCATTTCCTTTATTTGCTACGGATTGCATTCCCACCTGCACCGAATTGAAATCAAGTGCGATTGGAAGCGAAGCGAAACCCCCGTATTTCACCCTTTAGGCTACTTTTTTAACAGATTCCATCAAATGGAGCATTAAATAGTAGGCTATACAACAGGAGAGAAATTTGTGCTGCTGGCGCTGCATGTGTAATGTCGTAAATTATGCCTATAATCTTTTTAGAATCAGTTTTCCCTGGCTTTGATAGGTCTTGCAGACCCACGTGTTAGTGTTCCCATGTTTAGTTGCTATTGCTGTAGCCTTGAATTGAAACCCCACAAATAAAGGTCACTATATACTTACACCTAGAAACCCCATTCAAACATATTTAGGTTCATTTTACGGTGGACATGTTTGCCTGAAAAGAATTCTTTGAAATGTTTCATAGTTTTAGAAATATAGTGCTTTCAAATTTGAGAAATTCACAATGGGGCTCAATGGCAGATATTGGCACGTCAAAAAAGCACTTTCACCTAGAAACTCCATTCACACTTTTTATAATTCAGCTTACTGTGGAGACACATGCTGGAACTTTTTACTTTGAAATGATTTGTAGTTTCGGAGTTATTTAACTTAAACGCCCAATGCATTCTCAATGGCAATAGCACACACTTTGGCATGCTACTAGTCCTACATTCTTCCACTATAGAAACCCCATTCAAACCTATTTAGGTTCATCTTACGGTGGGCATGTTTGCCTGAAAAGAAATCTTTGAAATGTTTCATAGTTTTATAAATATAGTGCTTTCAAATTTGAGAAATTCACAATGGGGCTCAATGGCAGATATTGGCACGTCAAAAAAGCACTTTCACCTAGAAACTCCATTCACACTTTTTATAATTCAGCTTACTGTGGAGACACATGCTGGAAGTTTTTACTTTGAAATGATTTGTAGTTTCGGAGTTATTTAACTTAAACGCCCAATGCATTCTCAATGGCAATAGCACAATTAACTTTGGCATGCTACTAGTCCTACATACTTACACCTATAGAAACCCCATTCAAACCTATTTAGGTTCATCTTACGGTGGACATGTTTGCCTGAAATGGAATCTTTGAAATGTTTCATAGTTTTAGAAATATATAGTGCTTTCAAATTTGAGAAATTTATAATGGGGCTCAATGGCAGCTCTATGGCACGTCAAAAAATCACTTTCACCTAAAAACTCCATTCACACATTTCATAATTCAGCTTACTGTGAAGACAAATGCTGGAACTTTTTACTTTGAAATGATTTGTAGTTTCTGAGTTATTTAACTTAAACGCCCAATGCATTCTCAATGGCAATTACACAAACTTTGGCATGCTACTTGTCCTACATACTTGTCCTACCATTCAAACCTACCGGTGGACATGTTTGCCTGAAAATAAATCTTTGAAATGTTTCATAGTTTTAGAAATATATAGTGCAAGGACACTTCGACACCAACTCTGGGGGAGCCCGGGTTCGAACTGGCAACCTTGCAGTTACCATCCAGCCACTCTACCCCCTGAGCCGCCGCCGCCCTGTTTTGGTTTGGTTTTACTATAGTTTATGACAGAATGGAGAGAGAAAGCTAAATTCATTGACAAAGTACATTTGGAATTTGTCACCCATCCTACACACCCTCCAGGGGTGCCCACACTTTTTGACTTTCAAAATGACCAGCTCGGCAAGATCTACCCACCAAATCAATTATTATACCATTGCTGAAAATAGTTTAAATATGTAGCTGAGGGGGCTTCGGAATAGTAGAGTTCGTGTTACATTCTGTACATTATAAAACAAATGCACTTGGAATGGGAAATAGAGGGGGAGAAATGTTTTTTTTTTTAATCGTTTTTTTTCTTCAATATATTTAAATGAAATACTCTTTAGGGGCATGTCATGTGATCTACCTGCACAGCCTTTGTGATCTACTGGTAGATCGCGATCTGCCTTTTGGGCACCCCTGGGCTAGACCATAATGGGCATATGACATCATCAACTTGTGACAGGAGCAGTTCCTATTTAGTGAAAGATTCTTTATTTATGAAAGAAATGAAATGTTTAAGGTGTTTTTATTATTTTATTTTAGTTGTAGAGTGCAAGTATAATGTTTTAAGGCATATTTGTCTCATTAGCCAGGGATCCTTTTAAGAACGGTTGCCGCATGAGGCCCAATGAATACACATTTGTGATACCACATGCACAGGCCAAGAAGTTCGAGGAGAAAAATGGAAGGTAATAATTGGCCCAATTAATGATTGAATTTGTAACCGCAAATTGCCTCTCTGCATTTTTGTTTTCTTCATGTAGTTTGTATTTTTAGAAAAAGGCAGATGCAAACCTCGAAGGTAATTGGTGAAAGGACAGAAATTGGTCTGTCTGTCTGTCTGTCTGTCTGTCTGTCTGTCTGTCTGTCTGTCTGTCTGTCTGTCTGTCTGTCTGTCTGTCTGTCTGTCTGTCTGTCTGTCTGTCTGTCTGTCTGTCTGTCTGTCTGCAGGTGATGGCCCCCAAACCAAAGTTGGTAGCAGAGAGCTCATTTGCATATTAGTTCTGTCTGTATCGGGACGGCTGGCTGAAGAGGGATTTCCAGTTTTTAATTAGTATATTTCAGTATTTAAGCCTCTCAGAGGATCAGCTCCTCCCCTCACCACACTGGGTGTATAGGAGATGCCCCCCAAAAGTATTTTGGGGTGCTGCATGCATCGGCAGCCAAAAGCTAATTTGCATATTATATTGGTGTCATGTTGGCACCCATCCTTATAGCTTGGCCCCCCTAAATATCCCCCCACCACCCATGTCTCTCACTCACATTTTGATTTGGCAGAGACAGTGGTGGAGAGCAACTAAACGTGTACATTTTGAGGAACATTTACTTTACTTAATTTACTTTACTTTGTGTTTGAAATAGACACTCATGCTTTCTAAGGTGCTGTCAAAAAACCTATATGTTTTAAATACACTAGTGCTATCTAGGGTATGATTTGGGGCCCTAAAGCTCAATACAAAATCAATATTAAGATCTTAATACTGTCCAATACTTAGGGATAGGGAGGGGGGTGAAATTATTATGACAGGAAGTTGCTGCTGTCAAAATATGACTCCCCGAGTCCCCAGTCAAAAAACACTGTGTTTGAAATAGCCTAGACACTCATGTTTTCTAAGGTGTGATTTGGGGCCCTAAAGATGAATACAAAATCAATATCAACATCTTAATACTGTCCAAAACTTAGATGAAGTCTTAAGTTAGATGAATTAGAGGAAATTATGACAGCAGTTTCTATGTATAGCATTTAAGCTGCCCTGAGAGCAGCATTCAAAAGATTATTTTAGATCTCTGGATCTCTTCTCCACTATAGTCCCTCCCTAACATTTTAGCCTAGTTTTAATTTGTTGACGAAATTGAAATTGTCTTAGTTTTAGTCATCATAGCTTAGTTCTTATTCTTTTTTATTTTATTTTGTTTTCGTCAGTTAAAGGTAGTTGGCGAACATTCTTCGTCATAGTTTTAGTATAACTGAACACTGAGACACCAAAGTGCCATTTCTAACATTCTTGTATAGACACCATCCAGGGCCTTGTGTCCTGGTTGTACTGTAAGCATGTCCAGATTCCAGAATAGGGATGATAGGGTTCTTGTGCTTAACTGCCTGCTCCAACAAGTGTTGAAATCTTCATCCAAACTCCCATCCTTTAATTTAATCTGTCTTCTACACCATTAGTATGAACATAGAACCACTCATTAAAAATGGAACAACTCTCCTTATCTGGACAAATGACACACAGTTTGTCTGCCCTGACGAGGCTAATCAGGGACACATTAAAGGCCATTTGGAATCCGGTGTCACCAAACGAGCTCATTTATATTACCAGTTAATGCTAAGATCCAAAAATGATCCAATAATGGCCCCAGAGTCTCTCGAAATGTCATTAGTTAATTTTAGTATGACAAAGGGTCATTTAACCAGTGGTGGATGATTTTCTTTTGAACTTATAGGTAAAAGTGGCAATAGCACAATGTGTGGAGAACTTTTTTTAACTGTGAAAAAGTACAAAAGTATTGGCATCAAAATCATTGTGCAGAATGTCCCTAGAATGTTGCAAGTTTTTTTTAATTTCTACATTTGTCAAAAAATTATATAATATTAACAATATGTGCATTGTGCAGTCTCACAATGCGTCTTTAAAACAGTGCTTTATTGGTTAATGTACAATTTACAATTTAGGCATTTAGCAGACGCTCTTAATCCAGAGCGACTTACAATAGGCAAGAACAAAAAGCATGGGAATACATCACATATGTAACAAAATGCATTTATCGCGAAACATGCGTAAGCTAAGACCGTGACTAGAACATATCTATATAATGACACTATACATATAAACTATAACTAGAACATATCTATATAATGACACTATACATATAAACTACACATATGTGCTATACTATGCTGTACATATATACTATGAAGTGCTATGACTACATACAATGCACTTATTGTGCTGTCTACATGACATGCTATAAGTCTGTTTCAAATGCTATATAAGTCTAAGAAGTGCTGTCTAAGGGGGTAGGGTAAGTGCTATGGGCCATGATGGAGTCTGAAAAGGTGGGTTTTCAGACTACGGCGGAAGATCGGGAGTGATGCTGCAGTTCTGATTGCAACGGGAAGTGCATTCCACAGTTTTGGGGCCAGAAGGGAGAAGAGTTTGGGACGTGTGGAGCGTTGTCCCGGCGTTTTTAGTGAGGGTACTTCCAGCTTCCCTGCGTTGGCTGATCTGAGTGCGCGGGAGGGTTTGTAGGGTTCAATCATGCTGGCAAGATATGGGGGAGCCATACCTTTGGTTGCTTTAAATGCCAACATCAGAGTTTTGTATTCTGTGCGGGCAGCGACCGGGAGCCAGTGCAGGGAGCGGAGCAGGGGGGAGACATGTGAGAATTTTGGCTGGTTGAAGACCAAGCGAGCTGCGGCATTTTGGATCAGTTGGAGAGGCTTCAGTGCACATGCCGGTAGGCCAGTAAGGAGAGAGTTACAATAGTCAAGTTTTGACAGGACTGTTGTCTGGATTAGGAGCTGGGATGATTCCTGGGTGAGGAACGGTCTAATTCGTCGTATGTTATAGAGTGTGAACCTACAGGATCGAGTGACAGCTGTGATGTGAGTTTTGAACGAGAGCTGACTGTCCAGGACAACACCAAGGTTCCTGGCTGTTGGGACAGACGTTACCAGGGCGTTGTCTACGGAAATAGTTAGCTCCCGCATCGGGCAGGACTTAGCTGGGAAGAAGAGAAGCTCAGTCTTGTCTGGGTTCAGCTTGAGGTGGTTGGAGGACATCCACTGTGAGATGTCAGCCAGGCAAGCAGTGATGCGCTCTTCCACCTGGGTGGCAGAGGGGGGGGGGGATAGAAACAGTTGTGTGTCATCGGCATAACAGTGATAGGATATATTGTGGGCAGAGATGATAGTGCCAAGGGATTTAGTGTACAGTGAGAAAAGGAGGGGACCAAGTACAGATCCCTGTGGGACCCCAGTTTGGAGGGTTCGGGGGGATGATAACAGACCTTTCCAGGAGACCTGGTAGGTCCGGTCGGTGAGGTAAGAGGAGAACCACTTTAGTGCCGTCCCGCCGATGCCTAGATCCGCTAGGGTGTCTAGGAGCAGCTGGTGGTTCACTGTGTCAAATGCTGCTGATAGGTCTAGGAGAATCAGGACTGCAGAGTGGGAAGCAGCCTGGGCAGCATGTAGTGCTTCTGTGACTGCCAGCAGGGCAGTTTCTGTGGAGTGGGCTTTTTTGAATCCGGACTGGTTGGGATCTAGCAGGTTGTTATGTGAGAGATGGAGAGAGAGCTGGTTGGAGACAACACGTTCAATGCTTTTTGATAGAAATGAAAGGAGTGATACCGGTCTGTAGTTCTTGACATCTGAGGGGTCAAGGGTTGGTTTCTTGAGGAGTGGTGTTACTCTGGCTGACTTGAGGGCAGATGGGACGCAGCCTGAGGTTACTGAGGTGTTGATGATGGAGGTGATGAAGGGGAGCAGATCAGGTGCGATGGTCTGGAAGATTGGAGACGGGACAGGGTCGAGAGGACAGGTGGTAGGTCTAGTGGAAGTCACTAGTTGTAGGACCTCGTCTGGGGAAAGAGGAGAGAAGGAGGACATGCGTGGTGTGTTGGGGTTAGTGTTGGTTGAGTCAGATGCCACTTTATGGGGGAGGGGGGGGAAGGAGCTGCTGATATCGTCAACCTTCTTCTCGAAGTAGTTGACAAAAACATCAGCAGTGAGGGATGAAGGTTGGGTGGGGGGAGGGGGCTTAAGGAGGGAGGAGAAAGTGGAGAAGAGCTTCCTTGGGTTAGAAGTACAGGATTGGATTTTGGTGTGGTAGAAAGAGGTTTTAGCAGTGGTTAGTGAGAGGGAGAAGGCAGAGAGGAGTGAGTGAAAGTGGGATAGGTCATCAGGTAGCTTTGTCTTGCGCCATTTCCTTTCGGCTGCCCTTAGAGGTGTTCGTTCAGATCTGAGAGTTTCAGATAACCAGGGAGCCGGTGGACATGAGCGAGCTGGCCTGGATGAGAGCGGGCAGTGTTGGTCGAATGCAGATGAGATAGCGGAGAAGAAGGATGAGGTTGCAGAGTCAGGTGAGAGAGAGAGGAAGGACTCCAGGGAGGGTAGAGAGGAGAGAATAGAGGATGAGAGGGAGGAGGGGTTTAGGGATTTGAGATTGCGTCGGGTGGTGACGTTAGGAGGGTTAGTGGGTTTAGGCGGGAGGGTGGAGAGAGAGAGGGAGAAGGTTATGAAGTGGTGGTCAGACCTAATTAACGGAGTAACAGAGAGTGTAGAGGGAGAGCAGGCTCTGGAGAACACAAGGTCCAAAACATTACCAGCCTTGTGAGTGGGAGGGGAGGGAGATAGTGAGAGGTCAAATGAGGCCAGAAGGGATGTAACGGGAAGATACTTCTCTGCTGTAGGTAGATTGAAATCGCCCAGTAGGATCAGGGGGGTGCCATCTTCCGGAAATGAACTAATCAGGGAATCTAGTTCTTCCAGGAAGTTCCCAAGAGTTCCTGGGGGGCGATAGAGCACAATGAGGGTGAGGGGGACTGGTTGTGATATTGAGATAGCATGGAATTCAAATGTGGACAGAGAAAGGTGAGAGAGATTTAAGACACGGAAATTCCATTTGGGGGACATTAGTAGTCCTGTGCCACCCCCTGCACCTGTTGGGCGAGGGGTGTGGGTAAACTTGTGGGAAACAGAGAGGGCAGCCGGGGTTGCAGAATTGTCTGGGGTAATCCAGGTTTCAGTCAGAGCAAGGAAATGCAGAGACTTGAGGGAGGCGTGGCCTGAAATGAATTCAGGCATTTTCTTTTTGGTAGCTGCATGGCAGTTCCAGAGGCCTCCCTCCACCACCATGTGGTGACTGGGTGAACGAGCTGGATAGATGAGATTTGAGGGATTTCTGAGACGGGGGAAGTAGTGACTAGGACGGCATGAGGGGGAAAGTATGGGGATGGTGGGAAAACACATTGTACAGAGAAAAATAGGTAATATATATATATAGTGGTAGTAATAATAATAGAACAAAAACCGTAGTAATAATGATAATAATAATAATAATACTAATAATTACAAATAATAATAATAATAATAACAATAAATGACAATAATATGTAGTGAAAAAGGATGATACAAAAGGTTGATACAAAACCCTGGGAGGTGGTTTTTCTTCGCTTGATGTGTCTCTGGATGTCCGGGTCTTTTTGCTTTGGCACTAGGCTATGCTAGATAGCCTGTGAGAGTTTGTTCGATGAGGATGTAATGTATGTTCTGTAATACTAATCTAAATCGTAAGTAACTGTAGTGACTAAAGTTACAAACCTGTACTGTATGACAAAGTAGGGAATTAATCTTTCGAAAAACAAAAAGCTGACTTATGGAGACACAAGGTTTCTGCCGACAGTGACAATGTCCTGTTCCATTCTTGGAAGATCAGATATTTGAAGTCCTTGACTACCTTGAGCAAAAGGTTTTGTCCTCCCTGTTGAATGTCAATACTTTTGTTTTCTTGAATGTCAATACTTGTTGACATTCAACAAAACTAAAGATTTCGAGCCTGATCTTCCTGTGCTTCATTACTACTGCCAGTAACACAGACTGTGCAACACATTCTCACAAATAGGGGATGGGCCGTCCAAAAGTGTCTCGTATAAATTCTGTATCTGGAATGCTTTGTACAATAACTCGCCTTGATGTTTGCCCAGAAAATGCTTCACAAAGGATGCAGCAGCGGCCAGCATGTTCTAATACAAGCATACACGTGTACAGAGTACCAAACACCACCTCTACAGGAAGTCAGCGAGTCCAATTATTTCCCCTAAGTTCAAAGGCACGGTGTGATACTGCATAAACAATAACAACAAAAAGATAAAGACTTTTGATCACGTTTCAAAAAGGAGTGAGGGGGGGAAACAATAACATAAAATATATAAATATTGTTTTATAAATAAATTAAATGAAAAAAAACATCTCTCTCTCACACTATGGATGGACGGATGGATAAATAAGAAGTGGAATCAGTAAACAAGGGGGACAGCAGGTGTTGTAGATGCAAATGAAAGAGGACAGATGGCTCCCTGCTACATCACTCACTCAAACACATTCCCAGAAAAATACAAGCTACAAGCTAAACGTAAAATAAATAACTAAATAAATACAATTCAAATTAAATACAATATAGAAATACAATACAAAAAACCTACAAATGCAAATTAAAAATAATAAGAACATACAACAATTTAAAAAAGCAAAATAATTGCTCAAGTTCACAATGCTTTGCGGTGTGACGCATTTTGAGCTTGTAGATCAGCTATTTTCTGCCAAATGTTTCCCCCTAGAATAGGGATGCTAGGGAGTGAGAGAAGTTAGCAAGTGGGACAGGTGTTGTGGATGCAAATGAAAGGCGAGGACAGATGGCACTCACTCTGTGGGACACAAACAGACAGACCAAACAACCAGTAAGACGCCTGAGGGTGAGAAGCGACCTCGCCCCTTCACTGGCCATATATGGAGCGTGTCTTGAGTGCACAGGGTGTGATGGGGTCAGATCAACATATGGAATGTCAGAACAGGTCAGCTCCGTATATGGAGATCTAAGGGTGGCAGTGGGGGCAGTGTCTTGAATGTACAGGGTTTGATGAGGGCCCAGGTAGGGCCGGGCCTTAATTTTCGGGCCTGTTGAGAACTCTAGTTTTCGCCGGCTGCCAGGCGCGGCTGCCAAATAACTTTGGGGCAGGCTTGTCTAGATTTTAAATGGACAGGTATCAGTCAAAAGGGAGACATCGAAGAGGAAGGATGGATGGGGAAGGATCAACTTATGGAATGTTAGAACAGGTTCTGATATATCCATATACTAATATTGGTGACATCAGGGATCTCCATATGAGCTTAATTGCAACAGCAGGTCGCATTTACTATGACATCAGGGATCGCGATCTCACACTGACATATACGTGACCATATATGGAGATGTGATGGGTTATGATGTCACCATATATGGGGGCATTCCCATATGTGGTGGATGGGGAGGATCAACAGTTTTGACACATAACCATATATGGAGATCTAAGGGTTTGAGGGTTAAGGTCAGATGTAGCAGCACCATCATGTTTCAATGCCCAAAACACAATACAATCATTAAGTACATTTGTATAACAAATAATTTTCAACAATTTATGGTTGTGAATTTGTGATTGTGATATCCCCAGGGCCAGCACCAGCAGAAGCGCCTATGGAAATAGCATGGGATTGCAAGCAGTATGAAAACACTCTCTGGAATCCTGAAGCACATCACCACCACACGAGCAACAAGCTAGAGCAGAAGGTGGCGATGGAAATCAACCTTTACCTGGCCCTGCCACCCCTCAAAGCGGATGATGATCCCCTGGTGTGGTGGAATTCCAACTAAAGGCAGTTTCCACTCCTAGGTAATGTATAAAAGAAAAATGCATCCATGTACCATCTGAGAGGGCATTTAGCACCAGTGGGCATATCCTCTCTCCCCAAAGATCACGACTCTTATAGTCTTAGTAGACAAGGTCAACATGCTGTCCTTCCATGCATCACAACCTGCCCTAACAAATATGTTCATGATTAGTTTGTGTGTATCTCACAGTTCTCTCATATTAGGTCATATTTTAATTTTGTTGGTGTTAATGTGTACAGTACTACCAAATGTACTGTGATCCGGTGAAAAAACTGTACCTGGATTTCCTCATGCCCATCCTGCAAGAGTT
Source organism: Electrona antarctica (assembly GCF_951216825.1). Classification (NCBI taxonomy): domain Eukaryota; kingdom Metazoa; phylum Chordata; class Actinopteri; order Myctophiformes; family Myctophidae; genus Electrona; species Electrona antarctica. Next base: position 33,761,667 of record NC_136790.1, on the reverse strand, counting down.
CCATTGTGTCAACAAACCGTTCCAGCTTGAAACTGGCAATGCACTCAAAATGCTGGACTGCCTCCTACAGATTTATTTATTTTTTCTGTTCACTTGTCTCCAGGGTAATTACACCCAGTGCCGATTCGAAACTACTTGATGTTCATTTGGATGACACAGCCAAACAACTGCCTGTGTGTGCTATGAACTTTGGGGTGCAGTTTCACCGTAGCTCTCACTGAAGCCAAGCTTGACAGCACTGTTGAAACGAACATGGGTCAGATGCAGGGAGTTCCTGCTGGAGGCAGCAGGGCAAGTGCAAAACCGTTTGCCAGCTAATATCAACACATGGAAGTCCATGACATCCTTCAGCCCATCTGTAATTCTGTCACAGAACAAATAAAGCACCGTTGGCCGGGTGCACATTAGATGCACAGTACCAAGCTATCAACTTAATTCCACCAGTGGATAACAAAGGATAACTGTCAGGCAGAACAGTTCTGGGCAGACGTTTTGTGCTATAACGACAGCAGTGGAGAGCAGTGTTTCAAAGAACTGACCCTGGAATTGAGAGTTGAGATTTTTGGTATAGTTCAAATGTGCAATGGAAGAGGTCATGAAGCTCATATACCTCCTACAGCAGCACGGTGCATCACCAGGTATGTTTCAATGCCCAAAACACAATAAAATAATTAAGTACATTTGTATAACAAATCCTTTTCAACAAACAATTTATGGTTGTGTATTTGTGATTGTGACATATCCCCAGGGCCAGCACCAGGAGAAGCTCCTGTGGAAACAGCAGGACCTGCAAGCAGCATGAAAGCACTATCTGGAATCCTGAAGCGCATCACCGCCACACGAGCAACAAGACATGATGACAATAATGCTGCATCTGCAAGTGGATTCATCCCAGCAGCCCAGAGCCCAGAGCAGAAGGTGGCGATGGAAATCAACCTTTACCTGGCCCTGCCACCCCTCAAAGCGGATGATGATCCCCTGGTGTGGTGGAATTCCAACAAAAGGCAGTTACCACTCCTAGGTAATGTAGCAAAGACATTCGTATGCATCCCTGCCAAAAGTGTACCATCTGAGAGGGCATTTAGAACCTAGTGGATTTCCTCATGCCCATCCTGCAAGAGTTTCATCAAGTCAACAAGCTGTTCCAACTTGAAACTGACAACGCATTCAAAATGCTGGACTGCCTCCTACAGATTTATTTATTTATTTATTTCTCCAGGGTAATTACACCCAGTGCCAATTCGAAAATACTTGATGTTCATTTGGATGACACAGCCAAACAACTGCCTGTGTGTGCTATGAACTTTGGGGTGCAGTTTCACCGTAGCTCTCACTGAAGCCAAGCTTGACAGCACTGTTGAAACGAAAATGCAGGTCAGAAGCAGGGAGTTCCTTCTGGAGGCAGCAGGGCAAGTGCAAAACCGTTTGCCAGCTAATATCAACACATAGAAGTTATTCTGTCACAGAACAAACATAGTTGGCCACAGTATCAATGCTGAAAATGTATACAGGTGATCTTGGAACATTAGATGTACAGTACCAAGCTATCAAATTCCACCAGTAGATAACAAAGGATGACTGTCAGGCAGAACAGTAACAGTTCTGGGCAGAGGTTGTGTGCTATGAAGACAGCAGTGGAGAGCAGTCTTTCAAAGAACTGACCCTGTTTGCACTGTCCCTCCTCACAATGCTGACGTTGAGTCTTTTCTCAAATGAACCATGACAAGTCAAAGATGAGGATCAGAATGGGCCAGAAGACTTTAAGCAGCATACTCTGTGTCTGCTATAACCTGAGGAGAAATAGGTTGTGCTGCAAAGACTTTGTCCCAACAAAGGAGAGGCCGCAAAGATGCAATGCTGGAATGTACAGAGATGAGGAGGGGACGGATGCTGGGGAGGAGCACAATTATCTTTTATAAAAGTAAAAACACATGTAGCATGTGTTATTTTTGTATATGTATCCTCAACTCATCAAATCATCAACAGAGACTCCAAGATACAACAGAAAGACACTTGGACTCACCATAAGAGTCAGACAACAGAGGTATACATAGGTTGCCTGTGCAATGCCCACTAGTGATCCTGCCTCCTCGTGTTGAACCTTTTCCACATGGGTTGTGTGCAATAGTCAGACAGAGGTACCGTAAATGTCATTGTTTGTTTTATTAAAAAAATGATGTTGTCAAAATGTGACTCCACCTACCTCAAAATCCCTTTTTTGGTATAGCCTATGGCTCTGGTGAAATTGTGTAAATGCAAATAAAATAAATAGACATGGTAGTCTGAAATTTGTCATGGAGTAGCAGAATAGTATTTTGGGGCTTGCTACCATTGTATTTATAAATATGACCTATATAATCCCCAGAAACACAGAGAAATATATTGTCCCGCTTGACAAATAATAACAAATGGTAATTTCCCAGCACTTTATGGTGAATATAAACTGGTATATAGAAAACTGCCCATATCTCTAAGCTTCAATTTGAGCCCAGGATGACCTTTCTATCTGGAAAATTACTCTTTCTGTAGCCAAAAGTCTGCACTATACAGTACCTCGGTCAAATCGGTCAAATTGCCTTATAACTCTTGAACTGTAGGTCGGAAAATCCAAATGTCACTTTCCCTGGATTCCTTGGGTCATGCCGCATATCCTTCAAAGCACACTTTTTGCTCTTCCACCTACAGCTTTTGTACACATGATTTCTGGACCTATCCGATTAAAACGCCACAGGCAGAATTTTCATAGTCCGTATTGTTCGGCTGTAATCGGCTTCCAAAGTTAGTGGGAGGGGCCTGTTTCACACAAAATGACACAAATCATGAACGGAATGTCCAATCCACCCCAAATTCGATTCACATGTCGAGGGTGGTTTAATCGACAGAGCCAAAGCAATTCCATTTTCATCCATAGGGGGCGCCGCAAATGCAGAATTTTTAAATGTTTATTGCAAAAACATGCTTTTTGGGGGATACATCCGCTATGTTTGCGAGCCTATGTGCGCTATAGCGAGACAGGACAATTCCCTCCCAATCAGTAATGTGATCTATTACATCGCATTACCCTGTACATAATTTGGTGTTCATATCATATATTCAGAACGGGTAAGGTCTAGTATAGCATAACATCACACACAAAACAACATCCTCTGTAATGAACAATGAACAAAATACACACATTACTGCCACACACATCCTGCCCTGAACACAGGGAAATGTGTAAGCAACAGTGTACAAACAGTGTCCACCATATACACTAACTTGCACCATGCGGAACAAAATGCACATTCACATTAATCAGTCTGACGAGTTCTATGATGAGTCAAAAATCGTCCTCCAATTCATTTAAAAAATGTGATATATTGTACCATGTTTTTCTCATTTAATTGTACCATGTTCTTTATGCACTTTTTATTGTATTACTTTCTGATGTCTGTTATGTTTGTTTGTGTATGGGTTTAGAAATGGAAAATGGAGTGGGCAAAGCAATCTAATCAGAAGTATTAAAAGGCTGTCATTCCATGTACAGTATACCTAAATAACTATTGTATATATGATGTGACTGAAATGACACCATATACTGATGCCTAACTTCTAATAAAAATATCAATGAAAATAAAAATCGTCCTCCAATTCCTCTATCTCTTAGTCTTCTTGTCCATGATCTCCAGTGTCAAGGAGAACAACCAGTGAGGTTGGTAGGACTGGACCGCAGGACCACACTGGTGTTAAAACCCCTTCGGTTTTCAACCATCCCTGCCCTTCATCATAGGGGCTTGGTTTTTCCACAATAGCTTCATCAGCTCGGCAACACGGTGGTTCACACGTTGGATGTGTGGCTTCAGAGCAGAGTAGCATGGAGGAAGGCGAGCCAGGTCAACTTTAGATTTAGAACTGAGGTTGTCAACCACCCCCACCATTTTCTGCAGCAACTTGGCACGGGTAACGTCCACTGAAGACTTGTGACTCTGTCCATACAGCAGACACGTGAATTGCTCCAACTGCCTCATCACCTCAGGCTTGACATTCCAGTCGTCACCAAGCTGACGAAATGCCTTGTGAAACCTGGGATTCTTTTCCAGCTTTTTCAAGGGCCCCACCTTCCCCTTCCCTTTGAATGCACTGGTCTAGTCTTCTCCATTTTTCTTTTTTTTTTAAATTATTATTATTATTATTATTATTTTATTTTTTTAATTCTTTATTTACCCTAGGGAAGTAGCTGAGTGAGCACAGGTGCTCATTTTCAGCAACGCCCTGCACATAGAGACAGACAGACACACACACACACACACGCACACACACACACATTAAAACCTGGGAGCTGACCAGTACAACCACAGTCTTATACTGTTGGCCACTAAGCAGCTCCAGGGAGAGCAGTTGGGGGTTCAGTGCCTTGCTCAAGGGCACTACATGTATTCCACTGAATACATAGAATCACAGAAGAGTGGCACAGTAGTCTTCTCCCAGGGATTCCGCAAGCTCAGAGAGGTTGAGAAGTTGGCGATGCTTCCCTGATCCTGTATCCAGGTACGCAGTCAACTTGATGACATGAGCATGGTACAGAAGAATTGCAAAAATGTCTGTGTCAGGCGTTCTGACCACAGCACTCTTGTATCCTAGCACAGCAGCAGCAACCACTGGTTGCTGTAGTTTTCAGGGCGCTAGACAGGATCAGAAGCCTGCAAAGCAACTCCATCCCAGCCCAGTCTACCATTATAAATAAACACTCAAGCCCACATACCACCAAGGCTCGTGAAAATAGTAAATGTAATATTATTACCGACAGTAATATGTTACATTACAAATTACTGGAAAAAGTAATACTATTACTGAAAGTAAGTTACTTTAGTTACTTTCCAACACTGATATAGCATGTTCATGAAGTAATGAGCAGTGCCCTTATCTAAACTACGTATACACCCCCCATCTGTCATCCTATTTCTTTTGGTTGACCCACATGACATCACAGCCCAGCAGGAAAACGGGCCCAGAAAAAAGATCACCGTGCAGCAAGAAAACGGGCCAGGGCGGGAATAAAGATGTACGATAACAATGTGGGCTGGCTACTCGAGCCGGCATTTAGCAGTTATCAGTAGTCGATCGAAATTCATTTAGCAAATTGTGAAAGTACAGGAGAGAGAGAGAGAGAGAGATAGAGAGAGAGAAAGAGAGAGAGAGAGAGAGAGGTAGTTTTTGGCCAAAGTTCGAAGGGATCAAAGAGCTCCGGCTGAGCTTCACAATGGAGAGGGCACCTTTTTTGGCAAAATCTATCTATCAAGTCTATCTATCAAAATCTATCTATCTATACTGATAGTTTTAAATTAATCATTTTAACGGCAGATATTTCTGAATGTGGGACTCATTCATTACGTTAAACCGGTAACGGCAGCCAGCCCCTCCCCCCATTCCTTTCCCATTTTCGTCGACAAATGGCGTCATGGGATGGATGGCGGACATGTAAATGAGATGGTTATTACAGCGGGTGTTCATCAACGCCTGTGCGGGTGTGAATTCAACGGCCTGATGAATATGCATGCAAATTTGTTAATTAACTTAATTACTGGGCTGAAAATTCATTTGTCTTTTGCTGCACGCTGCAAACGGCTCTTATAGCATGTCTCCATCATTACTCACCCTCCATGCTATTTAAAAAACACTTTGATCCACATTTCTTTATACTGTGGTGGAAAGTAACTAAGTACATTTACTCATGAAGTACTGTATGTGAGTACAATGTTTAGGTATACTGTATATAATGTATTTATTGGAACTACACGAGCATCATTGTAGCTTTGAAGGTCTACAAAGAGACACTTGGCCAGGACAACCGTAATTTAACCTGGAATAAATAGAAGACTCTGATCTCTAATGATATTCCTAGGATGGGGTTCTTTGTGCTGTTTTTCGCTGTGTGCACTTTCACTTCACTTTCACTTCCAATTTGGACACTTTTGCATTGCACTGAAAAAATATTAATTGTTTGTATGATGAGATACGGTGAGTCACTTTTGAAGCACTGACTGTAATAGACACTATTTGTTTTGTATTGTTGTTGTTTTTTTAGTTTTTTTTACCTTGCCTTGTATTGATGTAGGCCTACACAACAGTTATTTTTCTTTTCTTTACTCTTTACCAGTAACTCTGTAACCTTAACTGTTGTGCCACATCTGGGCGACTGATCCCCAGGCTCACAGAGCTGGACTGATGCGCGCACCCATGTGCACACACAAACTGCACCCATTGAGG
>NC_136790.1:33710421-33752921 GCF_951216825.1 Electrona antarctica | reverse complement strand
ACATATAATACACTACAACAACCAAGGAAACAATACTAAAGACGACCAAACAGGGAACAGAGCAGAGGACACAACTAGAGGAAGCAATAAATACCCAGGGTTAAAGAACGTGCATGGCCAGATGGGACAGACCATGACACAGATCATGACACAGATCATGACACAGACCATGACACAGACCATGACACAGATCATGACAAATGCATTGATGTTAAAAAAGATAATACTTTGTATTTTTTTAATCCACATAACTTTGAGTTATGCACTAGAATTAGTAGGCTACAAATTTGAAATATAAAGGCAGCCTTGCTTGTGAAACAGTTATGGGAATCTGCACCGCGGATGCAATAGTGGGACGATATGGGTACCTCACGATACAATATCTTTGGCCATATTAGGCCCTCGATAATGATATCACGATATTCGATATATTGCAATATTCAATATATTGCAAGAGATTTCATCAACGATAATATCACGTAACAAATATCACTTGTCTGTCCACAAGAATGGGTATAGCCTACTACTACTAGTACTAACTAATCAATATCACCATATTGGGAGGATATATCGTGGCGATATATATTGTGATATATCGTCCCACCCCTACCATGCAAATGTTTTCATTGTTTGTATTAATTCATCTTACCTGTTTATTTTGTATGTACGTCTGTTTTCTTTAATTGATAAAAGGAAAATAGGGAAGCACTTCATAAGTGTTTGTATTGTATCTCTGTCTTTATCCTGTGCTTCTTTACAATAAAGAAACAATGGACTAGAATGTATACTTTTACACTGCATAGTAGGTTGTAATATGTGGGAAAAAAAGAACATATATGCCTATCAGCATGTTGAGATGACACATTGTTGTGCATGAGGCCTATCGCAAAATAGGGTGATGTGTATTTGCACAAATACTATAGTACTATTGTAACTATAGTTACTCTTGATACCAAGTAATAAGTAGGCCTAAGTAATAAAAGTACTTTTTTAAAGGAGTAACACTATCACAGTATCACTGCTTCTCTGTGAGCAAAATGTCTTTATTCAAGCAGAAGTCATTGCGCATTGCATGTACACATATTTCACAAGTCCAGTATGCATTCATATTTACATGAATAACTTATATTAACATGTATATTCACTGTGTTTCATTAGTTTCATAAATTAATTAGAAAGCTCATCACCTACACTCAATGTCAACATTTACATCAGGAAATACATTCATTGAAGACATTAACATTTTAAAGTTTTAGCTCATGTTCAGACAATATAAGAATACTTTATTAAAAGTGTATTAGTGTAAAAGTGTATTCAAAATTTAACTTGATAAATGTATGTATTGGCACCAAAATAAACGTAAAGTACCAAGTAAAAGTACTCATAATGCAGAATGTCCCATTTCACAAGTTTTCAAAATGTGTCAATCTTCTGAAAGTAGCTGATGTAGGCTAACTCACACTGCGTTATGTAACATGTTGTAAGCTTAATGTAGATGTCTATTTTCAATAGCTGAAATAAAATATGCTGATCAATAAATAGCTGAAAAGTGCGGTGCATGCGGTAAAACACACCCAGAACCACATTTATCAGAATCAGTGCACATATGTCTTGTTTACAATATTCATGTATTACCGTTGAATGAATTTGTATTTCCTCTGTCAAGGGGAGAGGATCGCTCTGTTCTGTCCTGTGTGTTATGGAGTGTTATTTCTTTATGAAGTAGGGACACCCACTACATGTGTTGCTGATTAAACCTTTTCTTAGATTCCGTAGTTAGGCTTGTTTGAGAGCACTATTGCTGCTGTTGTGTAAATTCATGTTTTTGTTTATTTTACACACTCTCTTTTCTATGTTAATGTGTATTTTCAGACGTTTAACCACAAGTTCTTAGTAAACTTGACTTTTGGGTCTGTACTTGGTCTGCTCATTTTTCCTTCTACAAACTACACCAAATCACTTCACCGAAAATCGCCGATCTACAACATCTCAATTCCTCGCAGTGTGAGTTTGTAGATTGGCTATTTTCGGCTAATGTTCCCCTCAGAATATGACTGTTATATAGGGTTGAAGTGGTAAATATGGAAAAAGTTCTTATCACACAAAGATTTGACGCCCCCACTGTAGTAACTCTGAGGACCCCCTAGGGGTCCCAGACCCCTGTTGAACACCCCTGCTGTTTCCAGGCAGATTCCATGATGCATACCTCTTCTTGGTTGGTGATGGCCTTAGCACTTAGCATACACTACACTGTTAAAAAATGGTGGATATTTACCATGATTTTTACCACGGCTAAGAGTAAGGTTATTATAGTCAACTAAAATGAATAAAATAATGTACGTTAGAATTGACAAAACAATTGAGTTGACTGAAATTATCAACATAGTCAATACTTCTAATAAAAACATAAACACATCTAAAACTAATCAAAGCCAAACTGAAATTTGAAACAAAGCCAAACTGAAATTTGAAACAAAAAGTAAAAAAGGGAATTAAGAAAAAACCATGAATTAGAAAGAAAATCTAAACTATAATAACCTTGCCTATACGCCTCTTAGCCGTACTTCCACCATCCATGGTAAACACCACCCTCCTGTGGCTTGCTGTTTTTAAAAAAGATTAACATTTGTTTAATTGAAAAGGTTACACAGTGTGAGTTTAAAATGTAAAATGTTAATGTATTCCATGTTCAGACGTGTCTTGACTCTTCAGTAGTCAAACAGCAGTCCGGACATCTTCAGTCAGTCTTTTACCAACATTTCAAAACACTTCTGAAACGACAACATTTCAAAAGCAGTCAATAAGCAAGTGTGAAAAGATAGATAGTGATATTAAGAAACATGAATAAAGTAAATGCAGCATGTATTTAATTCAGTCAGACCAGAAGCAGGGATCAAATATATCTCCACTGATAGGAGCAGGTGTGTGAAGACCAGCCTCTGCCAGCCAGCCTCTGCTGACAGGCAGGACAACACTGACACCTCCTGGAGAACATAAGCTACCGCAACCTCCTATATTTGGAGCAGCTTGCAGCAGAGTACATACATACATACATTGATACATACATACATACATACATACATACATACATACATACATACATACATACATACATACATACATACATACATACATACATACATACATACATACATACATAGGTATGCGGTCTAGTCTAACTTGGACTCAGGGGGGTGGACGCCTCTGCCTTGCATAGTCCCCAGTGAATAGGCAGGTTGCCCTTCACTGGTAACCTTACTTTGGATTTTAAATATATTAAGGTATTGTAGGCTGGGATTTTACAAAAAAGCCCCCCTTTTAAATACATACAGACATACAGACATACATACATACTTATAAGGTATGCCATCTGGTGGCTAATGAACCAAACACACATTCTCAGAAGTTGAAGCAGTTTTAGAGGACCCACTTTTAGGCCAGTGCAACAGAGCATGCTTTTGCCTTTTTTAAAACCTTACCCATTTTAACCAAATACATACATACATACATACATACATACATACATACATACATACATACATATGAATGAAGCCTCAGCCTCGTACTGACTCACCTTTCATTCTAGTGAGTCAGTGTTGACAGAATGACGCAGTGACTCCTTCAGCTGGAAAACAGGACAGGTGGGATTTAGTAAGATATAACGATATATACTATACATTTGGTGTATACAGTACATCTGTTAGAACTATAATTTAGTGGTTCAGAGACAGATACTGTTACTATAATAATTGAGACTGAATAATTGATAGGGGTTTCTGTCTTGGGGTTTCATTTGATGTCAAAGGTGCTGTAAGTTCTAAAACAAATGTATGCAATGTATGCACACGCATGCGTGCGTGTGTGTGTGATAATCAGTGTTAATTTTGTCGACTACCTTTTTTCACTGACTGACTAAATAAAAAACTAAGATATGACTAAACTAGTAAAACTAATGTTAGGGAGGGTCCAGTAGAACTAAAAGACAGGTCATTTTATGTTTGAATGCGCTCGGATGATCTACAAGCTCATCACAATTATTCATGTTTCTAATTAAAAAGTAGCAAAATAGCAGATCAACAATCTGAAAGTGTTGCAGTTTGGAAGTCCTTTTTGGATATCACTCAACGGACCTGTGTACCACCTGTTTTGAATTTGCACATAATGCAGGAGGCAGCAGGAGGTTGCTTTGCTGAAAGCAAGCACTTATATCACCTGCAAGGAATTTCTTGACAGGAAGTAGCTCATAACATTTCTACGGTGGATTTTTGCAGATAGAAAGAGGATAATTCAATCTTTTCGTACAGCTGCAATGTTGGTGAGTTTGACCTCGTTTAATAGCCAATCTACACGCTTACATGCGTGTAGATTGGCTCTTCCACTGTTTTTGGAAAATATTCGAAAATGCATGAACATCAACATGGACAACAACTGTGACTGACAAAATTAGGCAAACATAATTGTGATTATCTCAAAAATTGTGATTGGCGATTACGTGATCATTCTTACCCTCTGGAGGAAACCCACAAAGTCCAGCTTGTCGGTCTTGGTAGGAGAGCAGGAGGTGGAGGTGAACCTCTGGACCATTCCTCCTGGGGAGGGAGGGCTCCGCGACACCTCCGACACTGACAGCGAGGGCGGTGACGTGGAGCACTGAGTAGCTACACTCCTGCTGGACATGGAGTATTTTGATTATAGAGCTAGAGGGTATGCGCACGCCTAAAGTGAGTGGCAAATCGAGTGGCAAAGTGTGGCAAAGTGCGTTTAATGTTTAACGTCAATTAATGCAGTCAGATAGGAATTTTCTGTTTGGATGTATGGGCTGTCAAGGCCAGAACGTTTTTTTTTTTTGGCCACTCAGTAGGCGTTCCAGCATAACTTCTATTATTGTTTCACCCCAGACAGGTTTTAAGTTGTTTGATTCAGTATTTAGATATACCTTTTAAAGTAATTGGAGAAAGAAAAAAACACGGTCTCTTCAAGACTTCACACATTAGAAGGACAATAGTCACCAGAACCAAGGACGGGTGATTTCAATTAATCACTTTCACTTAATCTATCACAGTTAAAATTGAGTTAAAATGGAGTTCCAATGGGTTTGTATAGGAAGGAGGCGTGTCTGATACAATGAATATCAAATATCTAAATACTGAATCAATTAAAAACTATATCCGCAACTTCCAGTGTTTGTACACAGAAGTGAGTGATGTTGCCATCGGATATTTGCGCTCGTAATGGCTAAATTTGGCATTACAAAATTATGAATTTCTATCGAATATCTTAGTTACAATGAAATTAAGTGTTTTTTTTAAGGGTAACTGTTTCATAATCGCAAGTCCCGACAACCACGAGTCCTATGATCACCAAGCCCCTGAGATGCTCTGAATTCCCCTCTCGCACACCTATCAATCTGAGGTGTGCCTCTCAACATAAATTGTCTTTTATTTGTAATCAGTCGTGCATATAAAATAAATATTCCCCCTCAAATACCCCAGCCACCACAGCATCTTTCATGTGAACTACTACTATTGTAATGATCAAAATCACTATAGCGGCCAGCGAGCACCACCGTTGGCGAGATTGTTTTTCCTAGGGTGGTTGTGACCGACGATTCCTCCCTTGTTCTGCACGGGTAGAATGCAGGCTTCAACCCAGCAGGCAACGGCGGTCATCCGGAGGTAGTGACTCATAAAGTACCCTGATTTTACATTTGCCCTTTTTACCTTTTTTGTAGTGCTCGGATCACCCCTCTTCTTTCTTTAGTCTATAGTCTTATATAGTATAGTCTATTAGTTCTATAGTCCCGTTGATCCTTAAAGTACCAACCGTAACGCTTATAACTTTTGTACCTCCTAACTGTTTTCAACTCATGAACATGTGTGCTTTTTTGTGGAAAGCTTAAGATTGTTATTTTTGTAATAATAACTAATGACAAAATTTAGGAAACAAAAAATAAAGGGATATCCACTCGCGACCCACGGAAATGGATCCGCAACCCACTGCTGGGGAAACAGTGCTTTAGTTTAAACCACTGGTGCAGGTCTCGTCTCCTCTACCCACCTGTGGTTGGAGGTGGAGTTGGGTGTATGTAGTGATGGTGGAGATTGGAGCAGTCTGCTAGAGGTAGAGCTGCTGGACGTATTGGGTGGAGATGATGGACGCATTCTCAGTTGGGAGCAGAGCAGGGACTGTTCATCCAGGAGCCGGTGAATCTTCTACACATGGAAGAAAAGGTGAAGGGAAACGTTAACATGCTTCCCACCCCACGTCCGAAGTCCAAACTAGTTCCGACAGGGTGCGTTATAACTACAAAATGGTGTCAATCAAAACTTCGGACGGGCGGTCTCAGAACCTATTACGGATGCCCCTGCACCCCTAGGTGTTCTGACTGTCTGCACAGTGTGATTGATTAGGCAAAAGCTTTATTTTTGTTTCTGCATTATGCACTGCAGCCATTATTGGAAAGAAATTGGGCCTCTTCCTTACTTCCTTCACAGTGTTGTGTTGTTACCAATGATTCTAATGAAGGCTTCAAGGCTCTGTCTGCTCTGGCTCTGGAGTAAGGAAGAGGCCCAGCAGTAATAATAATAATACTAATGGATTGCATTAGCGCTTTACAATGGTCCATTCATTCATACATTGGGAGTGATAGTTTGGTTGGCTTTGGTTGGCTTTGGTTGGCTGAGGAGAGGAACTAGTCTCTACAAACACCTTGGAAATCCCCGTCTAGTGACCATGCATAAACACAAACTGACAAGTTTCTCTCAGCGAGTGAGAACAATATCCAGGTATTAAAATAACCGCGCTGGTTACATACACACGCTTCAGTCGCTCAAGGCACAGAACAAGCTGTAATTCATTTGATTAGAAAACTTGAGTGGGTCTAATTATTTTTAAGCTTGTAGGCCCTATTAGCTACACCAGTTAGAGAGTACTGAAGGCTGCCTTTATCAGAAACGCAACGGCTGGCACTATAGGCCAGGAGCCAGGCCAGGCACTATAGGCCAGGAGCCAGGCCAGACACCATAGGCCAGGAGCCAGGCCAGACACTATAGACCAGGAGCCAGGCCAGACACTATAGGCCAGGAGCCAGGCCAGACACTATAGGCCAGGAGCCAGGCCAGACACTATAGGCCAGGAGCCAGGCCAGACACTATAGGCCAGGAGCCAGGCCAGACACTATAGGCCAGGAGCCAGGCCAGACACTATAGGCCAGGAGCCAGGCCAGACACTATAGGCCAGGAGCCAGGCCAGACACTATAGGCCAGGAGCCAGGCCAGACACTATAGGCCAGGAGCCAGGCCAGACACTATAGGCCAGGAGCCAGGCCAGACACTATAGGCCAGGAGCCAGGCCAGACACTATAGACCAGGAGCCAGGCCAGACACTATAGGCCAGGAGCCAGGCCAGACACTATAGGCCAGGAGCCAGGCCAGACACTATAGGCCAGGAGCCAGGCCAGCCAGGAGTTTCTGTACAATACCTTTTTGCATGCGTGCGTGCGTGCCTGCGTGCGTGCTTACCATTTTGATGCTGTCGTCATATTGACAGGCCAGTTCATTCAGCTGTGTCTCCAGTTGTCCAGCCTCTGCTTTCACTGCTCTCCTTAACTCTGTGATGTCATTAACCTCCTCCCTACGCACGCATGCACACACACACACACACACACACACACACACACACACACACACACACACACACACACACACACACACACACACACACACACACAGCGCAATTTACATATGAGATTAGTGCATTTTATTATATTTCCTTTAACATTCCATTACAATGGATATTAGATGTGGATGGGGCTATCTGTCTGTCTGTAGGCCTATGTCTATCTCTGTCTGTCTGCCCCCCCCCCCCCCCCCCCCCTCCCTCTTGTCTTCCCTTTCTTTGTTTTCTTGGAAAAAGAACATGATTTCACCTACTTTTTTACATGTAAAACTGTGATGTGACAATAAAGATGATTCTAAATTCTGAATTCTGATTCTGTTGCAAGCTATGGTTCCCAAAGGGTAGGGTGCAGTAGCTTGTGTTGTCCAGGAGGTGTCAGTGTTGTCCTACCTGTCGGCGTCAGACAAAGAGCTGTACACAGAGGCCTGGTCTTCACACACCTGCTCCTCGATGTCTGTCAACACTGAGCGGAACTGACGAATACAACGCATCATCCCCTCCAGCTCATCCACAGAATACTGCAGGGGATACAGACACACAATACGTTTTACAGATGTTTAGAGCAGTGTTTTTCAACCAGTGGTCCTTGAGGTTGATTCCAGGTGTTCCAAACCAAATGGACCCTTATTAAATCTTTAACTCTTGAGAGTGAAAATGACGCTCATGGGTCCACTCCAAACATACGCATTACTTAATTTACAAGAAGTCTATGCAATTAGAGAGAATGTTTGATCAACGTCTGTCTGATATCTCTCCTATGGTACCACCATCAATACAGCATGTTTGTGGACAATATCTTATCCAACGACAATAAAATACTCTAAGTCTTGGATCTGAGAAGCTAAATCTCATCAAATGGTGGACCGTGGCTCAAATTCCGAATAAATAATAGACCTGAAAAGGGTTGAAAACCACTGGTTTAGAGCATAGGCCTACCCGTGGTCATAATGGAGATATACAGTAATTATCAAACGAAAACGTACTGTGTAATTACATATTCAGTGATTTCACTTAATTCAAATATCATTTTTTTTTTTTTTTTTTGTGATAATCCTCCCTGCTATAGAGTGTGCTGACCATCTAAGGAGTTCCTCCCTGTCCCCAGTTAACCCCCCAGTTAACAATGTCTTTTCAGCGGTATTTTGTCGTTGTAGCTACCTGTCTGTGTTATTAATTCCCATGTTGAAATGCACAGACAACAAGAGGAGAAATGAACTCCATGCCTTGCCTGGGGACCAACACATTCTCACTGGTAGCTATTGCTTTGCCTATCAACAACAAATCTGCATACTACAACGCTATTGGCTATCCTACATGTAGCAGTGTGACAGTGGGAATGCAGTCTCGCTGGTATGCATGTGCACACCGGGGAGTGTGCGGGCTCTAGCTCAAAAGACTGGTGGGACGGCTTGGGACCACGTGAAGCATGAATGAACTACACCCCTGAAGAGGGCACAGATAGAGGGCTAGGCATGTATGCCTTGGCCCTGGGCTACCGGGCCTCCTGTAGCCAGGAATACATTTCCATATGAATGGCTCATTCGCATGCGTGTTGTTCTCTTCCTGTTCTCTTTCCAGGCTTGTCAGGGGGAGCACACCCACTGTGTGCTGTGAGATTCACTTTGTATTGGGCTTCACTAGTGTAAACGGGGGTTAAGTTACAAGTTACAATGTTTGACCAGCTTTTATAGTAAAGTTTGTTGATTTATTTTGATGCAGTAATGGTCTGTTTTCATTTAAAAATGTCCCTCTTTTTTTGGTAAAATTGGTCATAACACAGTTAAAAGTCCTTAAATTGTCACATCGCTGTCATCTAGGTTCCCCTGATGACAGTAACACCAGCCAGTCAACCGCCCGACCACCCGAATGCCCGTCTGAATAACCTTCTAAATGTCTGTCTGTCTGTCTGTCTGTCTGTCTGTCTGTCTGTCTGTCTGTCTGTCTGTCTGTCTGTCTGTCTGTCTGTCTGTCTGTCTGTCTGTCTGTCTGTCTGTCTGTCTGTCTGTCTGTCTGTCTGTCTGTCTGTCTGTCTGTCTGTCTGTCTGTCTGTCTGTCTGTCAGAGCGAGTGACCGACCGAGTGACCGACTGACTTATACTTACTTACTCACTTAGGGATAGGCACTTCCAGTGGGTGTGGTAGAGATCAAACGCCGGGGCCTGCCCATTAAGAACAGACCACTAGGCTTCACTACAAACAGACCACTAAGTCTTCCCTGCCATCTTGTGCATTACGTAACATAAACAGTGAGCCTTCAGTTTATTCTGAGAGGACGTTGTCAGTGTTCTGTCATAGCATAGAGCCTGACCAGCTGTGATGATACATATAACAGCAGCACCCCGACATACCAGGGAGAACTAGGGTGTGTAGCAAGCTAGGATAGCCAAACCAAACTGGGACACTTTAAAAAATATATAATAAAAAAAATAGTGACAATAGCTGATCTTCTTTGATAGGTTTTTGAAATTGTATTTTTATTTTGGTGTTTTTATCAAGATGGGGGACGATAATTTTACTGTAGCATGGGCATATTTTCATCCCCCCCTGCCGGGACCCTTAAACCAATGTCGTGCACATTTGTCGTGTACACGTTCCTGCAGACACATATCGTCCACGACTGATTGCCACATATTATCAGAGTTGAATCAAGACACGCAATGCATTCCAGGTGTTTTCCGATGTTTTTGAGCACATAAACAGAAAATTAATGTCTATGCAACCGCGGTAAACAACTGTTATTATTTTAATTGGGGCGAACACTGGGACAATTTTGAAGTGAATGTTGAGAACAGGGTGTTTTAGAGACATTTGAAGTCTCGGGACATTCCCGGCCAAACCGGGAAGAACATGATACACATCTAGAGAGATTTGTCAGAACCCGGGACACACAGCTTGAAACCGGTCTGCTCACTCTCTCCTGCTCTTGAATGTGTTGATTCTATTTGAGAATTTCATAACTCAAGGTCGGAAATGAACAGAATGAGAAGCCATTCTCAGTTTTCTCTCACACACACACACACACACACACACACACACACACACACACACACACACACACACACACACACACACACACACACACACACACAATTGTCGTTCACGTTCTTGTTTCATCCATGTGCCCGCAGGCGCCTATAGAGCTGGATTGTGGTCAGCTTTTTTTGTCACTCAACGCGGCCTGCAGCCCTCATGTGCAGACGCGTAGCAAGTGAGAACGCCTGCGTCACTCGCTCCCCGTCTGAGGCGGCCTTAAGGGTTGTGTCACTTACGGGTGAGCTATGAGATGTTGGCTGGTTGGTGCAGCGATGGTCGCAGGTGCAACAGCACGCAGCTCCACTCATCAGCGCTTCCTCCCAGCGCGTGTCCTTGCTCTCGTCCTCGTCCTCCTCGTCCGGCCACAGGACCGTGTCCAGGGAGACAGACTTGGTCTGGACTGTCCTGGTGGAGGCGGAGGGGAGGCTAGTGGACGGCCAGCCGCTAGACGGAGCCGAGGGGAAAGACGGCGTGGACGAGAAGTGACCCTGCAGGTGTCTCCCCGCTGACATGCCCTGTGACGTCATCAGCGGCCTCGCAGTCGATCCTCCGCTTGGGCCGGTCTGAGGACCTTAGATAGATTACACTCAGTATTAATGATTGCAATTAATTCATGTTATGCGATCTAAAAGCTCGGGATGTGACACGTTGTGAGCGTATAGGTCTGCTATTTTCACTAATAAGCAATTTCTTATATTTTATGAATTTCCTTTAAAACATTTTTGACAATTGTTTTCATTTCTGAACATTTTCGATAGTTTTTTCGTAGTTCTTGGAAATATTTTTTAAATAAATAGAAAATTGTAGGGAACCTATAAAAACGGTTCTGTTACTGACAAATACTGTAGGTCCAGACCCATTGTTTGGGGAAACACTGGTGTAGTGTGATGGCTGTTTTTTTCCACCGGGGTTGAACTAGTTCCGGTATTTTGTCCTGCCTAATTTTTTTCTAATTTTGAACCACATTAATTAATAAAAGTTGGTTTGGAACTGGAACCAAAATATACTTCCCTGAAGTGGGAACCAAAGTGTGCATGTCACTATTCCGTTTGGAAGATGCAGATGTGATATAAACCATGATAAAACAATGAAGAACGGAACCAGTTCAAGAACCAAAGTTATTTTGGTGGAAAAGGGCCAGACTGTGTGTACCACTGACCTCGGAGCGTGTCTGTCTGTTTGGACAGCATGTTGCGTTGCATCTGTAGGTCGGTCCAGGACTGCACGGCGCTCAGAGGGCTAGAGGTGTCCAGGGGTAGCGGAGGACCACCGGGCAGCGCCACCGGGGCGTTGGTGAGGGGTCTGGAGCCGGAGGAAGTGTAAGGGACGTCCTTCCTGTGCACGATGTGGGACACGGAATGCGAGGACACGGAATGCGAGGACAGCATGGAAGGCATCTGCACGGAGACGGAGCACGTCGTTCTGACAGCTTCCCCCCGGTCGTGGAGGTTGGGTCGGGCGGAGGGGGCGGAGGGTGGGGTCCTTTGGGTGAGAGGAGCACAGCGTTAGCACCTAAAACTAAATAACTAAAACTAGAATTGAAAGGAACCAACATTTTAGTTAACTGAAACAAAAAATTAAAAATAGGTTTTACAAAAAACAATGAGTAACTGTATTGTGAGTTTACAAAACTAATTAAGACTAATACAAAACTAAAATCATAGAGAAAATGTAATTTGTTTTAGTCTTTGTCACTGTCAGTATTATCATTATGATAATTTTAAAAAGCGAAAATAGCAGGAATGCAAGCTCACAACCTGGCTATATTTGCTATAAAAAAAAGAAGCTTTTTGATTCTCGCCCCTGAACTGTTACCACAAACAAACAAAAACTAACACACTAAAATAAAAATAAATAAAAAAATAAGCCTTTTCACAATATCAAAACTAAACTAAACTAGCAATTAAAAAAAGGGTTTAACAAAATGAAACCAAAATAACCTTGATGGAGCTGAAGAAGATTCCAGCATCACTGTGGACGTAGAAGGTGTTTCTCTGTCAGCCTTGCCTGTAAGGAGGATTAATTGTCATGAAAATAATTGCGATTAATGATATAATTGTGTTTTCGGCACAAATTGAAATTGCATAATGACAAATAACAGAATTATTATTTGACAATGACCACTAACAATAATCAAAATAGTGAATGGCCAAAACAGCTGATCTAGAAAGTACATAACAGTATTTTGGAGGAAAACAAATTCAACAATTATCTCCTGTCTGTCCGTCAGTTAGTTAGTTCGTCACCCCACGCCTCCATACATGGTCACGCCTCGTGACATCACGCCTCCATATATGGTCATACCTTGTGACACATCACGCCACCATATAGCCATCTCCATATATGAAGATCACTACACTGACCTCATCTAACCCTGGATAACCATACATTACCATACTGGATCATCACCTAGATCTTTATACTGTATGGAGCCGGCCAGCAACTCTGCATCTGACCTCAAACCTCAAACCCTTAGATCTCCATATATGGAGCTGACCTCTGACATACCATATGTTAATCCTTCCTCGCCCGTCCTTCCTGTTCTGGCATTCCATATGTTGATCTGACCTCCAAAAAATAGGGAGGCCCGTTGTAAAGTTTGAACTATGTGGAAATAATGATGGAAATATTACATTTACATGAATTCTTTACTGTATGAATCGAAAGCATTCTAACCATTATGCAAAAATAATTGCGATCAGCAAGATTGTGATCGGGTGTTCATGTAATGACTGTGCCTACCTGTAAGTAAGGAACGAGATGTAGGCGTGGCCTCCAAGCCCCCTGACTCCTCCTCCCCTGGACTGGGAGAGGGCGAGGAGGCCACATGGATGGGTTCCGCCCAGTACACGTAACCGTCCGAGTCCAAATCCCGACAGATGGCGTCTACGTCGCCGTAGTCGCCGTTCCCGTCCGAACCGTCCACCGAGGTTTCAAACACCATGTCTAGGCTCTCGACCTCTATCGGTCCCGGGCCGGCTATTATTTCGCTACGCTTCGGTTCCGGGATTTCATCATCACAGGGGATGAAACCGATGACATGCAGTTTGACTTCGTCCGTTTCACATGCTCCGTCTTTGTCTTCTGCCGCTCCCGTTTGGCCCGGACACTCGGCACGTGGTGTGGGAGCGCAGGGTTGCGAGTCGCCCAGACACTCGCCACACAGAGTCGGTTGTGAGTCGACTTCCTCCTCCAGAGAGGCCACCCTGGAACACGGCCGCAGGTCTGCACCGTCAGTTTCGCACACTTCTACGGCTGCTCCAAAACGCTCGTCGAGTTCATCATGCGGCCTGGGAAAAGGGGGCTGTGAGTCGTCCTCCGGAGAGACACACTTTCTGGAACAGCACGGCTGCAACGCTGTAGCTTCTGTGTCCCGCGCTTCTTCTTCTAGTACTTCTCCGAACCGCTCCACCGCCAATTGATATAATAATATATATTCGATTGCTGATTCGTCATGTACCATTTCTTGCAAGGCCGCCTCTGTCTGCTGAGCTGCAGAACCATCCGCCTCGGAGCCGTAAACATGGTCCATCTCGCTGCTCTGTGCAGCATTAGCTCTGCTCCAGTCCTGCCACTCCTCTCCGCTTCCCCCCTGTGGCCGAGGGACGTCCTCTGGCCCCAAGGCGAAGAGGTGATCTGTCTCACCTCTAATAACGTCTGAGACAGGAGGGGGGAGTGTCGGGCCCGTGTCCGCAATGTCATGGCCATTATGGCAGGGTGTGTCGGATACAATGCAGGCGTCTGCGGGCGTGTGTTCTGTAGTAGGACCTGGGATGCGTTCGCTGGACGTATCCGTCACAGGGGGTTCAGGGGGTTGGCAGGGCGATTGGGGAGGCTCCGCTCCTGCTTGGCCCGGAAGCTCATCATGCGGCCCGGGAGAATGAGCCTGCGATTGGAATGCCGGCTTGTCACAACCTCCCTTCAACTGGAACGCAGAGGGGACAGGTGGGAGGTCTTCCCCCTGCAAAGACGAGGAGGCCAGTTCTGGGGGATGACAGTCCTCACCATGGAAGAAGGACTTTCCGTTGTCGTCACTTTCCACGCACCACTCTCCAGAGTGGTGCGTGGAAATCGACGACAATGGAACGTTGAAAGGCAGAGGAGGTGAGGAGGCGGAGAGAAGGGATGCAGGTTCGGGGACACGCTCTTCCGAATCAGAGGGAGCTGATGCTTCCGTCGGGAGATTGTCTTCTTGAAAAGGGCAGGGAGGGGAGAGGGAGGCGCGCTGACAAGGGCGCTGCTCCTGCACGTCGTCGGGGGAGGTGGCGAGGAGGAGTGGGGCAGGGGGAGGTGCCGGCTCATCCTTCATCCGTAGGAGAGGAGATACGTCTGTCTCCGTCGGGTTCCCCGGACTCCTCCATGAGGAGTCGGCGTGCGGGCAGGAGTTTGCCGGGGCCGACACATCGAGCGTCAGCGATGGAGAGGAGGGAGTCTTTGCACAGGGAGCTGTCTGCAACCCCTTCTCCAGCCCTCCGTAGGAAGAGGAGTCGGGTGGTGACGCAGGGCATGGGGAGGTACAGCACTCCTCCTGTACCTCCTTGTGTCCTGCTATACGGCCTCCTCTTTCTTCCTCCTTGACTTTTGCAAACAGTTCCGCTCCTGTTGGGTCTGGAAGCGCTTCATGCAGTCTGGGAGAACGGACCAGAGGATAAACTTCTGTTCTACGCGTGCCATCTTCTTCTTCTTCAACTGTGTCTACTACGGTATTGGGAAGGAACACATTGTCTGAATCGGGCGATGTTGACAGTTTGGGATCGATCACGAACGTGGATAAAGCTCCTTTGAATTGAATTGACTCAGGCCGGAGGACTCCTCTTTCGAGGGAATTGGAGGTGCCGGGGGAGAAAGTATCTTGAGCACATGCGTCTTCTGACTCGGGCGATGAGGATTTAGGAGGATCGAACGTGAACACAGACGCAGTCGGGAGGCAAGCGGGAGAGGACGTTGCAGGGGGCCTCCTCCTCTGGGGATCACACCTCACATTACACCAGTCACACGTCCCCTGGTCACAGGAGGTGGGGACGGAGGGCGGGGGGAAGAGAGAGGGGGAGGGAGGCGCAGAGGAGCCGTCCCTCACTGTGACCTGGCTCTCCATGCTGCTTCCCCTCAGGCTCCTGAAGGATGAACCCTTCAGGGTGGCCGGGCTGTGGGTGCTGCCTCCTGGTGGAGTGGAGGGCTGGTTGTCCATGCTGTCTCCCGACAAGCTGGACAGAGCCTGCATGTTGACAGAAAGACACAGTGAATAACAGGACGTAGCCAAGCTTAAAACTAAAGTGTTCAAAAAATAATAATTATATAAACCTTGATGATTTGGGGTCCTGGCGGCAAGAGTGCCCCCTGCTGGGACAGACAGGGAATGAACGGCTCCTCCATGAAGCCACTGCTGTCTGACTGACAACTGTTAGTTCTGAGTACACCCCCCCTCACTGAGAGAGAGAGAGAGAGAGACAGAGAGAGAGACAGAGACAGAGACAGACAGACAGACAGACAGACAGACAGACAGACAGACAGACAGACAGACAGACAGACAGACAGACAGACAGACAGACAGACAGACAGACAGAAGCAGGTCACTAGTGAGTGAGAACAGAATCTTCAGTATTCAGAGAAGAAGGCAGCGTTATATAAACAATTTTATAATGCTTTCCATTTGGGGGAAAAAAGATATATAAATATTGTACAACATTCCTTGCCTGACATGCAATAAAAATCTGATAAACGTGTTTTCAACCGCATTAAGGATAATCTTTTCAAAGCAAAGAGTTATCTTTGAGCATTCATGTTAAAAATATCACAGGAATTAAAGCATTCACTTCCAAACAAACTTTATCTGCAGCAGCTTATAAAAGCCTCATTCATATTTAGTTTGTGTTCCGGTGTTGTGCATCAAAAATAGCAGATCTATAAGTATATAAACACTGTGTGAGCTGTGTATGTGAGCATGTAGATCGGCTATTTTCGCAAATGCTGTACATTTTGGAAACACATCAAAGACAGACTATTTTATTTTAGCCGCTTATTTTTAATAATCAATTTATTAATTTGATTATCTGTTGCAGTCCAATGACACTTTGGTAGAGGTTTAAGTTGTGTACTTACCTTGTCATGATGTAACTAGTTTATTGTTAATAGAAATGAAGAATCCAAAACTAGCGTCTCACTGACTCTCAAACTCAATATTTTAGCAAAACAAATGCAAGCCAAGCTGATTCTGACTGATTCTACAACACCAAAAGAACAGCTGTGGGATTAGATTCAAAGAAAATGTTTAACTTCTCTGTAGAATTTAGGCAAGGAAGAAATCCTTGGATTCATGACAAGGTATACACAACCTAAACCTCTACCAAAGTGTCCTTGCACTTTTAAACGCAATGCCTTTTATTAAAACACCTCAGCTCAAAGCTGCTTCCTTATTTAGGCATAATGCATATCTT
Source organism: Electrona antarctica (assembly GCF_951216825.1). Lineage (NCBI taxonomy): Eukaryota > Metazoa > Chordata > Actinopteri > Myctophiformes > Myctophidae > Electrona > Electrona antarctica. Next base: position 33,735,778 of record NC_136790.1, on the reverse strand, counting down.
ATCTTATGTTTTGTCTCTCTATTTGAATATCCTGTTTATTTTTAAACACCTATTTATGACATAATTATGTAAAGCACTTGTGTCTCAGTGTTGGTCAAAATACAGAGGAGGAAGGAAGAGTAATAAGTTACTATCTATGTATTACCCCTTTAAAAGGTAATACTATTACATTATTTATTACTTGATATCAAGAGTAATTCAAGTTATATACATGCATTTTATGTTGTAATTTTGCGAGAGGGCACATGCATAAAAAAACAGATCAGATGTGAAACACTGGTTTCTTTCAAATCTGTCCTGTAAGAATGTAATGCCTCAACTCTTACATTCCAGGTGCTTGTCAGGGTGGGAAGGATGAGAACCACTGACCACTGACCAGGGTACAGGTGAGAGTGCAGATATGCCATGTTTCCCCCTGGAGTAAGTATGGAACTGAAGTGACCCTCTCGTCTCCACCATCTATGTTCGAATCTACACCTTTGCATGAGTGACAGGAAAGCTGCGCTGTGACGCGCTCTATTTGCACACAGCCAGCAGCAACGCATTATGAAAATCACCTGAGGCTGATAATGTGTGTCTTTGCATTCCTGAACCGCACCACGCTGCACTGCAGCTAATGGAACTTTGTGGAAACACTGGAAAGTAACTAAGTACATTTACTCAAGTTCTGCATGATGAAGTAAAAATGTTTGAGGTATGTTTATTTAATTTGGGTATTTCCATTTATTTCTATTCTTTGAGACACACATAGGCCTACGGGTATTTCAGGGCGTGGATGAAATACGAATCCACCATTCCTTCACTGGGTGAAAACAACAGCTTACCATTGGAATTGCATTAGGATACCCACACGTTACATTTTATGGGTTTATTTCGTCATAGTGCAACATATGGTGAAGTATTGTAGTGCAGGGAATTGCAACAACAACCGCTCTTGTGAAAAATGAAAACAGGACCGCCAAATATACTAAATATTCTAAACTTTCCGTGATTTTGCCAATAATCATATTCTTTGGGTTAAACAAGGAATTCGCTCATATTAGGAGTTAGGACATGATGTATGTGTAGTCAGAAAAGACTACATACATTTTACCGATCTTGACGGCCATTACTCATTACTCCAACCCCCCCCATTTCCTGACTTCCTACTGTACTATCAATAAAGGCATAAAAAGCCCAAAAATAAATCTTTTAATATAAAGAAACATCTGCTCTCTCCAAATGGAGCAAATCAACTTGACTGATGTTTATATACAGCCAACGGCACTGACGGAAAAGGAGACCGATTTCATCCCCCTCGTTATAAAAGGATGAAAAAAAAGCAAGTAAGGGAAACATGCATGTATGAGAGGACAGAGAGAGAGAGAGAGAGAGAGAGAGAGAGAGAGAGAGAGAGAGAGAGAGAGAGAGAGAAATAATGCATTTATTTAAAATACATTTAAAAAATGAGCTGCTATTTGTCCAAAAGGTTTTATATCAAGTACGTGCATGCAAAAATTGCTGCCATTTATCTCAAAAGCTTATCCCAAGCTAACCTTTCCTTTTTTCGTTTTGATTGTTATATGGCAATGTAAATGTATATTTATTGAATTGAAAGAGAGAGAGAGAGAGAGAGAGAGAGAGAGAGAGAGAGGGGGGGGGAATCATATGTTGTATATACAGTACTAGAAGCCAGGGATAGTGTTTAAACAAAATGAGTCAGACATCCACTCAGGCACGCTCCCTGTGTGCATGTGTCTGCATTTCACTTTGAAACATATACCGGCCAAAGACAAGACAAGAAATCGAAGCGCCCCTCGTCTCGGCCGGCTACCGTTTCCTATCCGATACGCGGTCAAGACTCAACAGCTGTTGAGAAGCACGCGCCACAGAGGAAGGGCGAGAGACAGAGAGAGGGACTGACTGATAAGGAAAGCACTTTGCTATCCAAATAGGAGAGAGTTCCACTGAGCCCTTTTAAACACTTCAACTTTATATACTTAGTTGACCGGGGTCGCCCAGAAATCTATAATCGCCCTCCCCCTTCATTGTCTCCTTCTCCACCGAAAATATCAGATCTTTATTCGAAAGGCATCTTATTTGCTGATACACACATGACAGTCAACAAGTTGAGTATCGGTAAGTATAATATTTGTCTTGTGAACTGAAACTAATAGAAACAACAGCCTTTCTCTTCCTGGAAAGTTTGTTGTTTGTTTGTTTGTTCTTAAATGAATGAATGAATGAATGAATGAATGAATGAATGAATGAATGAATAAATGTTGAAATCTTATTTGAAATGACAAACCCGCCTACCGATGATGTCACTGGAAGGCAGGTTTCGAGTGAGTAGACAGAAACAATCTTATAATGAGAATGAATGAGGACCAATTATATGAAGATAAGGTTGGAAATGTGTGAAGTGAAGTAGTCCTTACAGTAATCAAGTAAATGTACTTAGTTACTGTCCAGTACTGTTCATACTTGATGTCATACCTGTGCTGTCAGCTCCTCCAGTGTAGCTGCCAGTGATGCTGCCTTCATCAAAGCTGAGAATCTGCAACAAACAACACATAAAAGTTTGATTATGCTTGACTGTGCGCCGTGCTGCAAGCCAGAAGCTAATCAGGGACGTGCAGAGAAGGTTAGACAGGCAGGGTCTGAAATTCCCTAAAAGGGTACTTTTGGCAAATAGCAAAAAAAAATGCGGATCTACAGCTCACAACGCGTCGTGGGACGACATGTTGACAGCTTGGAGATCAGCTATTTTGAAGATGACAAATGAATTCAACTCAAAATGCATTCACATTCAGGAGAATTCGGGAAAAGGCAATTCTCCTGTATGGCATGGAAAGGGGAGTATTTGCATGACGTGGGAAGAGTGGGCACCTCAACGATATTATTATTATTAAATTTTTGTGTGTGGGAATTGAGGTGCACACGATATTTAGACGCCCACTGTTGCAGGTTACAGATTAATTGCTCATATTGTCATGGTGGTTCATATATTGTGGTTACAGATGAATTGCTCATATTGTCATGGTGGTTCATATATTCTGGTTACAGATGAATTGCTCATATATTGTCATGGTGATTCATATACTGTACCTCTTCCATTTCAAAGGATTCTTTGGCCTGTCCCTGGCTTCTCTTCCTGGGTAAGACAGGAGGAAGATGGAGACCCTCCTTCAGTGGCTCCAGCCTAGGGGGCGCTGTGTCCTGGGAGACAACAGAACACATCAGGGTTATCCTCACAGATGCGAGTGCGGAATTGCGTTTGCGTAAGGACGCGCTGTGATTGGCCAGTGCACTTGTGCAAGTACACGCTGTGATTGGCCAGTAGCAACTTTGAGTGGCAGTCGGGGAAAACCCTCTCGCCCGAACATGATTCACTATTCTGTGCCTATCAACTCGAACCGGGCTTAGAAAAGGCAAAAAGCCTTTTCTCAAAATAATAAACGAAAGAAAACCCAGCAAATCAAACCTAAACTAAATGATTAAAAAACGAATAATAACCTGAGAACACGTCTGTGTGGAATCATCTGGACCATCGGTGCCTTGCTCCTCAGCTAGCGGCATCAGCCCAGCGCTCTCCTGGAGACTGGATCGCGTCCGCTTCAGTGGCGACCTCTTCTCACCGATACTGGTGGCAGGGGTGTAAAGTAAAAACATTTACTCAAGTACTGTAGTTAAGTGCATTTCGTCGACTAAAACTATGATGAAAAATGTCTGTTGACTACCTTTGACTACCTTTTTTTCTAAATAAAAACTATGCTATGGCGACACAAACTACAAGACTAAAATATATTGACAATGTTGTTAGACTAAACTGTCAGTAAGGCATTAATGCAGAGAAGAGATACAGTGCCGCCGAACAATTTCGCAGTTTGCTTATTTTCGGACCACAATTCTTATATGACACAATTCTGAGATGACTCAATGTTATTCTCCATAGAGAAATTACTTCCGCGACCCAGGGGATGAGCGAGTGACGTCAGGACTTCTGTATTCTATACTATCAAAAGAACAATCTGCATTTGCAGAGTGAGTAGACAGAAATGGTACCATCTTTGAATGAGCATTATTCAAGTTTTGTTTATTCTCGAAATTACACTGAGTAATCAAACTCATTTTCAGTGAGGACCAATTCTAGTAAGGTAAGATTACCTGGTAGCAGAAGTCTGTGTTGTGGCGCTGAGGTCGGTGGAGGCTCCCTGGTCCGATGTGGGCTCCTGTAGACAGTGGTGGACAGGAATAAATGAGCGTTGCGCCTGTCACAGACATGTGCAGAACAAGTTATGTCAGGAAACTCAGTGCAGTTGCCCATTGGGCCGCCTCAACTCCACGCCGTGCACATCCACTCATCCAATCACACACTCATTTCATTCTCAGACCGCTCTATTTAATCTGGAGGTTTGTACTGCTCATTCCTGCTTGCATTTGTTGCTGTCATGCTGCTGCACTGCTGCTGCGCTCACCACTGCTGATTTTGCTCAAACACTGCTGCTCACAGTTCACAGTTTGTAGAATGGGTACAGTTCAAACAAAATTGCAGGTCAATACAAAATCTTCTACGAGGATAAAACCAGAAAAAAGCACTAAGACTTGCTTACATCAGGGTCCTCCATTTTCAATTAATCAGAATATTTAAAGACATACAAAAACGTCTATATGCTACGCTATTGTTTTGACGGGTGGGCTGGTGTGTTACATTTCGGTGAAAAAGATAATAATAAAAAAAGTAATTTTGCGTGTGCATGTGCTCATGAATGTTCACACGCACACGTGCGCGCTCCGGGACCTACTAATTTACAAATTAGCAACTAGGACATGGAAATAAAATAATCAATCAAATATATACACTTTTGGAGTTTGGTGTGTGTGTGTGTGTGTGTGTGTGTGTGTGTGTGTGTGTGTGTGTGTGTGTGTGTGTGTGTGTGTGTGTGTGTGAGTGCGTGCGTGCGTGCGTGCGTGCGTGCGTGCGTGCGTGCGTGCGTGCGTGCGTGCGTGCGTGCGTGCGTGCGTGCGTGCGTGCGTGCGTGCGTGCGTGCATGTGTGTTTTGTTCCAAGCACATAACTTTCACTTCACAATATTATTTCAAATAGAAGTGGTGTACTTTTGACTCCACTGCATTTCTAGGATGGGACTCTTGGAACCTGATGTTACATATTTTCATTGTATTCAAGAGGGTTTTTTCATAGTATATATTTGATGTTATTTAGAGAGTAGGCTTCACCTCTCAGCCTCAGGTCCTGTGTGTGTGTGTGTGTGTGGGAGGAGACCTACCTGCTTCGTTCTGACATCCCTCAAGCTGGACCAATCACAGAGGAAGGCCGTCCACCAGAGCACTATTTAAGAGCTGTCAACAGCTGCGTTTGTTGGCAGTGTGGCACAAGCTGTGGTGTACACGTGCTGTCCAGAGCGCTTCTGCTATATCGATACTTTGGGGCTCCAAAAGGTTGGTGTTCCCTTATAGTGTAATTTGTAAGAGCATTATGTCCTTATGTCTATTTGAGTATGGGCGCCAGTTTTGGTAATGTTGTGGTAATCTTTTTGATTAGGTTAGTTAGATTAGGATAGTTAGTTTGAATTAGTGTTAGTTAGTGTTTTGAATTAAGCTTTTAGGTTTAGTTTGTTTTGAGTGTTTATTAGATTTTCCCCATATGTCATTATTTTCCTTTAGGTTGGAAACGCTTTAAAATACTACTGTAGCAAATCATGGTTGTTAGGACTGGCCGGCCTAAGGATTGTAACCCCCAAACTTATATAGAAATAGAGGAATGGAAGCGCTGCAGGGATCTGTTAGTGGCTCTTAGATGGGTGCTCTTTGGTGATACAGGTAAAACCATATAGACAAAAGGTATCCTTCCTCCAAGTACTGTAGTACTGCTTGTCAAGGTGTAAATTGCAGACTTGAAAAGAAAATAATCCAAGGCACTCCGTCTTTGGTGAAAAAATAAATAGTTTATTTGATGATGAGCAAGGCAAATGGTCCTGTTATTGATTTGCCTTGCTCATCATCAAATAAACTATTTATTTTTTCACCAAAGACGGAGTGCCTTGGATTCTTTTCTTTTCAAGTCTGCAATTTACACCTTGACAAGCAGTACTACTTGGAGGAAGGATACCTTTTGTCTACCCAAACTTATATATTATATTATGAATTAAAACCTATTTCAAATATAATGATTGATTGATTGATTGATTGATTGATTGATTGATTGATTGATTGTTCATCATCATTAATTCATTCATGCATCCATTCATCCATTAATTAATTATTAATTAATTAATGAATTAATTAATTAATTCAATCATCGTTTGATTTAGAATTTCAACACAGCAATGCATTGACATTAAAAAGAAGAAATGTACCGTTGTTGCTTGCTGCTGTGCGTTCTGCATCTGACCTAGGGACCTCTTGGAGGCCCGGCGCAACAGCGCCCCCATGATGCGACGCCTCTCGCAGGCCTCTGCGCTCTGATCCGGATGAATCAGAGGAGCTCTGGGTGGGGAGGAGGGTGTAGCTCCGCCTCCTCTCGCCAGCGAGGAGAATGCCGTGGTCACCTGCTGGAGGACCTCCAGCTGCCTAAAACGACCTGATGGAGAGAGAACCAGTGTTAACACCTTGACTTAAGGGCCCGGGCCTATTTAATCCATTAATAAAATGTGCCCATCGTTTATAGCGCCCGGACCACTTTTACCGACGGACCGGATGTTGTTGTGAATGTGTGTGTAGCAGCTAACAATAGCCACTCGACTAGAGTCGATCGACAACAACGGGAGGTAAGAATAAATCTATCGCGATTTATTCTCGGAGGGCCGTCAAACACAGGATCTTTTTTTATAATTAGGCGGGATGATTTAGATCGCGAGTTATTAACGTTTTAAGATTTTCGTTGTCGTCGGCTAAACAGGCAGGGAACATTTTCGATGACGTGTCACTGTCAACACCGAGGATTGTGCAACAAGCGCATCTAGGCTGTGGAGCGATGCGACCGGTTTTGATATCACTAATTTGACGGAGATTAATCAATCTCCGTCTCGGGCACATGACCATGCACTTCAACTTGACGGTGATTTACGCCATGGGCCATTAAACTGTTAATGTCGTCGACTAAAACTATGACGAAAAATGTTTTTTCCCCACCCTTTTCTCACCGACGAAACTAATAAAAACTAAGTTTATATTTGGTTGCGCTTGGCAGTTGCACTTTGAAAATAGCAGATCTACAAGCTCACACCGCGTCAAATGCACGACATGTTGTGAGTTTGTGCATCTACAGTATTATTTTTATCATTCAACCAACTGAAAAATCAGGCATTATGACTGCCAATATCAGGGTTCTCCCGTTATATTAACTAGTCCTTACCCGTTCTGATATATTTCAACTTGTATAATATATTTGTGTGTGTGTTTTTTTTAATGAATAAAAACAGCAGTATAACATGAAAGTAGTCTTAAAAATGCATGGTAGGGAAACGTTTTCATGGCAAGGACCGCAACATTTACACTTAATAGCCCACAGACCCCCATTTGAAAAGTATCAAGGACCCCCAGTTTGACATGCACCACAGAAAGTATGGACAGTCGCACAGGTAGCCTACTCCCAAATATATTTGGTAAGTCACGCAGATCCAATTGCAGGTGCATTTGCGTCCAAAATTGTCTCCATTTTGAGCTTTGGCTTGAGAGAACAGATCCAATTGCAGGTGCATTTTGCGTCCAAAATGGTCTCAATTTTGAGGTTTGGCTTGAGAGAACTCATGGCTTTTGCAACCTGTGATGTTGTGAGCTTGTAGATTAGCTGTTTTCGCCGGAGCGCGCGCTGTAGCCACTTAATATGTGTGTGTGTGTGTGTGTGTGTGTGTGTGTGTGTGTGTGTGTGTGTGTGTGTGTGTGTGTAAAATTAATTTAATTAAGATGATTGTTACATTTGTTAGAATGTTTGGCATGTGTAATGCAGGGCAGATTGAGGACAGGGCTGCGTGGCGCTAGGTTCCGTGAGGCTGTCCGTGCGTCGTGACGTTGTGAGGCGCTCGAAGCGAGCAGCTGTCTTGCTCTATGCTAAGGAAGTATACAGACAGACAGCTGTTCTTCAATTTAGAATAGATATAAGATTACAGTACTAGTAATGGGATTACTCACTGCCAACATCAGGGTTCTCCAGTTATATTAATATAAGATTACAGTTACTAGTAATGGGATTACTCACTGCCAACATCAGGGTTCTCCAGGTCCAGGCGGTTCTTCTGGGCCTCCAGGAACACACTGATGTTGATTCCTCTGGCCTTGGACTGGAAGTTGATGAAGCGTGCCGGGATGCGCTGAGAGATGTCTGGCTCATCACAGCCAAAACCCATATCCAACAGAGTTTCTTCTGGGTCGGGAGCACAGCGCCTCAGAACCTCCATTACACTGTAGGACATTTTATAGAGAGTACATTAACCTCCATCACACTGTGGAAACTTTTATAGAGAGCGCATATTAACCTTCATCACACTGTGGACACACACGCACGCATGGCCCACGCACACACATAGCCTCACTAGGAATCGGACGATAATCATTATTATCGTTTATCGTGATAAAGAAACGCATTTTAATGTATCATGAAATTGTCCTCCGTCACACCATAGGATTAATTAGCTTTTGTTGAGCTGCAAATTCAGCACCACTTAAAACCTCTACAGTATATGTGATAAAACAGGCCTATAAAGAGTGCATTTGATATGTTCTTATTTCACCTTACACAAATACATTTGCCAAAAATAGCAGATCTACAAGCTCACAACGCTGTAGATCAGTAATAATATGGGCCCCAGAATAGGGATGCTGGGGTTTCAAGTGGTTAACAAAAGTGCATCACAATTATTTTTTGCCACAATAATCGTTGGTGACATGTCATTTTCATATCGTCCCATCCCTCATCCTCACTAATGCTCATTGTAATATGCACCATTGTTGCATTCTACTGTGTCAATTACATAAAGATAGGTTAAACAAGAATGACTCAGTCATAACTGCCAGGTGCAGAAAGCTCTCGCTTATGAACATCTACAGTATAATCAGTGTGTGTGTGTGTGTGTGTGTGTGTGTGTGTTTGTGTTTGTGTGTGTGTGTCGCAACCTCTGCCTCAGCTCACTGCTTCATGTTGCAGCGTTCAGAGTATGGGTTTTATGCCGTTCAGACTATGGGTTTTAAGGTTAAGTCTCCCACTGGCATAGAGGCAGCCTAGAGACGAGGCAGCCAATCATGAAAAAGTGTCACCTACGGTCGCTACTAGAGGTAGTTGCAAATGTAGTCCAGACGTTTTTCAAGCAACTGGCAAAAATGGAGATATCTTAACCTGAGTTGGTGTAGTGGTGTAGTGCTGGAGTTTACACTGTTCCACCTGTCGAGAGCTGCACTGTTCCCGCTTAACCTGCAAGACATGGACACACACATGGACACAGACATGGACAAGATGTAAAAATGTATATTCATTTTTTACAGAAACAGCTAATCTACAATCTTATGACACATTGCGATTCAATGCGTTGCAAGCTTGTAGATTGGCTATTTCCATAAATATGTGATTTCTTTGTATACTTAAGTACTTTGTCTTTCAGAACTTTCAGATGCGAAAAACATCACGTTAATAGATTTGTCCACTCAGACAGCCGTATTTATGTAGTTTTTAGCTGCCAGCACCTTGCTGCTATGCATTAATGGTAAAGATGAGTTGAAAGTGCTCCTCTTAAAGGTAGGGAGTAAATGAGCATTTGTGCCTGTCGTAGACATGCGCAGAGCAAGTTCAGTCAGGGAACCTCAGTGCAGTTGCTGCCGGCCGTTAATTGGGCCGCCTCAGCATCACGCTCTCATCCACATGATTCACTCAGCCAATCAAACACTCACTCCATCTTCATAGCGGCTACTTTAACCGGAGGTTTGCATTCCTCCTCCTTCTTCCTTCCTTGCTTGCTGCTGCCGTATCAGCGTGCTGCTGTATACAAACCTGCTGCTCACCCACCTCCACCCCAGCTACCACCTGTCGTTTTGGATCTACTGTTTAGGTACGGGGGATTCAGAGTCCCTATGGTCGGGACTGATGCGCTTGATCTGAGTACCTAAAAAGCAGATCCAATACATCGCCAAACCATAATAAATATATTGCTCATCTTATATTCAATAAATATATATTCCATCCATTCTTGAGTTGTCCTGACTGAAGTGATATTTATTTTAATATAAATAGCTCTATTTTCTGAGCTCAATGTTTATTTAACTCTGAGAGTTACAGACCCGTAACAGTCCATTTCGTTCCATTTGTCCACTCTCAGAGTTAAAGACCCGTAAGGGTCCATTTGGCATTTGTGTTGCACTCTGAAAATAGCAGATCTACAAGCTCACAACAATGTCACAGCGTGTTGTGAGCTTGTAGACTCCATCTTAGTCCGTAGCACTTGCCGTAGCACTTGCATTAGCCTCGACAACCTTACAGGCGTATATGCAAAGGCTAAACGTATGTAGACATAGCACTCTATAATGTATACTCAAAGCTTTACTGTACTGTACTGTACTGTACTGTACTGTACTGTACTGTACTGTACTGTACTGTACTGTACTGTACTGTACTGCTAAACAGATGCTATAGGTTCTTAGCTTGCTTATGATTCTTGATTACTTTTTTTATGTATTTGATGTACAGTATTACCATTGTGTTGTTCTTGCTTACTGTAAGTCGCTCTGGATTAAAAGTGTCTGCTAAATGCCTAAATTGTAAATTGTAGATCTGCTATTTTGGGGAGAAAAAAAATATTATAATGCAACTTCCTGCATCATGAGTACTGTAAGTAAATTTTGATAATTATTACTTTTGTACTTTCACTCAAGTCCAAGTTTGAATACAAGCCTTTTACATGCAACAGTAACCTACACTGCAGTATATTGCTAATATTGAAATTGAAACACAAAAAGAGATATCCCTGCATGACGATTACAGGTCTGTAACTCTGAGTGTCCAAATGGAACCAAATGAACCCGTTCCATGTGGACCCTCTCAGAGTTAAGGGGGTCTTTGCAGATACAGCATTTGAGAACCACACTAGTACGAGTTGGACTCCTAATGTGCCACATAGTGTCATATTAAATAAGTGTCATCTTAGGAAACCTGGAGAGTGACATTCAGAAATTGGGTCTTATGATCTAAATAAGAACATTATACTGGTGTGTAAAAAAGAAAATCAAACATCTGCCACAGACAAGACCAAGACTACTGCCACGGACACATTTGACACATTTGCTGACACAGGGGTCTTGATGACTGATGACCCCCCCCACACACACACACACACACACACACACACACACACACACACACACACACACACACACACCTCCCCCCGGCATTTACTTACATCATGGAGCACGGTAGTCTCGATCGGAACCCGACCGTCAACTCTGGGCTGTTCTTGGATAATTAAATACTTCCGAGGCAGCTGATTCATATTGTCCTATGTTGAGCTGTCTAAGTATTGTCATAACTTTCCTAGTTATCTTTCGCTTGCCATGCAAAACCACCGGCCCACGTGCTACCAGGGACATGCCCAAGTGTGTGTTGAAAGTAATTAACTACATTTACTCAAGTACCGTACTTGAGTGTAATCTGTAGGTAGTTACTTTAAATTAGTTTTTCAGTTTTTTTTACGAAATGTTGTGCTTATACTGCATGTCAGAGGTAAATATTGTGTTTTTTAATTACACTACAATTATTGGAAAACATGAGTTACTAGTTACTTTGTAGATTTAGATTATTATTAACACACATACATTAACCGTATTAAACTTAATCCCTATATTACACTCTATTACAAATATAACAAACTACGTGCTCACAAACACACACAAATCATATTGTTAATTATTTTCAAAACTTGGGGAATGTCCCATTTCAAAAACAAATTTTGAAATGGAACATTCTGCATGATGAGTACATTTACTTTTGCTACTTTAAGTAAAACCAATACATTTGTAATTTCGCTCAAGTCAAATTTTAAATACAGGGCATAACCCTATCTATCTTGTGGTAATTTTACTTAAGTAAAAAAAGACTATCTGAGTACTTCTTCTACCACTGCAGTCTTTCGTTGGTAAGCAATAATAAGCAACGAGGCAGGTGTGTTTTTTTTTAATTGAGATATAAATATATAAATAAAGGTATATAAATAGGTAATCCTTCCGCTTGCTATGCAAACAGAGCTGTGTGGAAGTGACCAAGAAGTACTCACAATGCATCGTGATGTTGTGAGCTTGTAGATCAGCTATAGCCAAAGTATGAAATAGGGCTTCATTGGTTAATGGATGTGTTGTAATAATAATAATCTAAATCTACAAAGTAACTGGAAATTAAAGTTTTCAAATATCTGTAGTAACCTACGTAATTAGTAAAAAGTATTACTTTTTACTATAGAAACTTAATAAAGTATTAAGAAATGGACAAGTAAAGTAAATACTTCAGTACAGAACTTGAGTACATGTACTTAGTTTCCAGCAGTGTCAGGGAGGGTGGTGTTAAGTTGTATTTGCATGGTAAATATAGGGTTGGTACCTGTTGGCAGGTGCATGTGTAATCCTCCACTCGGCCGTACATGGCCTTATATCAACAGCCATCAATCATCGAAGCGAAAAGTGCTGAGGCAGACCTGGTCTCACGTAGCCAGACAGCTATTGCATAACCTCCAAATGCTATAGTCTGGAACTACATGTTTTGTCATAATAATCTAAATCTACAAAGTAACTAGTAACTAAAGTTTTCAAATAATATAGTGGAGTAAAAGTACATTATATGAATCTGAGATGTAAGCAACTAGTAACTAAAGTTTTCTATACATTTTATTGAGTACGGGATACACGACAAGCAAGTGAAATCGGAGTTGATGAAACCAGGAATTCTAAAATAATTGAGGCTGATGAATGGATTCTCTCTCTCCTGATTGGATGGAATTGGCAACCTATTCTGCACAAATGTAAACTTTGATCTCAAGCCTTTTTTATAAATAATAATTCTAAAAAATGTTTTTGTACAAATACTTTTTTAACCCTATTATTATTCTCTCCCCTTTCTGATCCACAGATGGCCTACCTACCAGAGGCTTATATTCAGTTTACTTTAGGGGACTTGTGTTAAATACAGGACATGGAAATGTATCTCTATATTTATTGTATATTTGTGATCGATTGAACTATTTTGTATTGTATGTTCTTTACTGTGTGGTTTCATCTCCTTTTGATATCCCTAAACTGTAATGTATAGACAATATCTTTGATAGATTTATTTGTCTTAGTGACAAGGAATTAACCTTCCAGAGTCTCATCAGTTATTCATGAGGTATAACTCCTCCCTAATAACCCAGGAATGTGAGACAGCTGATCCTGATTGCCCGCAACACTATCAGTATGTGATTGGTTGACTGTTGAGCCCTGGCTCTATATATATGTGATTTTAATTGTTTTTCCATATACCCTGAAGAAGGCAGTTGTACTGCCGAAACGTTGGTTTAACTCTGCATCCTAATAAACAGTGTGTGCAGCCACTCTTTTTGTCTTTTTAAGACTTAAACTCTTTAAATGATTACTATCACAACATCTGTGTACAAGAAGTCTACACAAGAATTGTTATTTTGATGAACGTTTGCCTGTTGTCTCTCCTATGGTACCACATCAATACAACATGGAATTGTGGACAGAATCTTATCCAACAATAACAAAGTCTTGGGTCTGAGAGGCAAGATCTCATTAAATGGTGGTCCGCGGCTCGAATGCTGAATAACTAATGGACCTTGATATGAAAAAGATTGAAAACAACTGTACTACAGTATAAGTATGACGCATGCTGTGGGCTATGGCAAGGAACCACATATAAAAGTGTTAATATGGAAGAGTTGTCTGCCAACAGACAACTTAAGCAAATGTTTGATGGATTCGAGACATGTCTGGCATGTCTCATATCACATCGCACACACACGCAGCCATGCACACACACACGCAGCCATGCGCACACACACACACACACACACACACGCGCGCACGCGGTCACATGCACGGTCACACGCACAAATGCACACTTTTGTATTACTATACTTGTGAGGACATCCACATTTCAGCAAGGCAGGTGGATTAATGCCATTTTTACATTATTTTGTAATTTATTTTAACCCTAACCCAATAGGAGAAAATAACCAACCCTTTTCATTTGTGTTTTGATTTGTTTATGTGCTGAAAGAGTGACTTGACGTGGCTTGATGTACACCCCTTGGACATGATGCCTTCATGTCAAATGATGTACAAGTACACCCCCTGACATGACTCTAGAATGTCACATGATGTACAAGTACACCCCCTGACATGACTCTAGAATGTCACATGATGTACAAGTACACGTCGTCCTGGACATGACTCTATAGTATGTCACATGATGTACAAGTACACCCCCTGGACATGACTCTATAGTATGTCACATGATGTACAAGTACACCCCCTGGACATGACTCTATAGTATGTCACATGATGTACAAGTACACCCCCTGGACATGACTCTGACATGACCCTGGACATGTCACATGATGTACCCCCTCGAAATGACTCTAGAATGTCAAAGACCAATCCAACCCTTGATGCCAAGTGCCAATTAAGCAGGGAGGCATTGAGGCCCGTCTGTCTAATCTTTGGTATATGACCTTATTGACCTAGCCGGGGGATTGAATCCCTGTAGTCACAGGGCACTCTAACCGCCACAAGGCCACAAAGTCATGTGGTCTTGCGAAAACATGCGTAAACATATCTCACCTATATTTGGAGTTAGATCATGACAAGGTGAGTACACAACCCAACCTCTACCAAACTGACACTGTGCTTTAAACAAATGTTTGATGTCTACCAGGCAGCCATCTCTCTCTCTCTCTCTCTGTCTCTCTCTCTCTCTCTCTCTCTCTCTCTCTCTCTCTCTCTCTCTCTCTCTCTCTCTCGCGCACGCAAGTATAAAGGTAATTTCAATCTGTCCTATGATGGAAACAGATATTGTATTTTCTTCCTGACATACTGTATCTTGAGGGGAAAGATTTACATATCTATGTACTGTAATGTGACATAGATGTAAGGTGCTATAATTCAGGGGTGCCGTGGATGAAAAATTAATTTACAGAGGTGCCCCAGCTGAGCCAAAACAGTTTGAGAACCACTGGTCTGGCTAAGCGCTGCTATGTGGTGGCATTTACAATGCTCCTGGCACCGTACAGTGGTCTCCCTCCTCGTCTGTCTATTTGCTTGTATTTATTTAGGTAGACATCTTGTTAGGCTTTCACTGTCATCACATCGTTCCATTTTACAGTGACAGAGCTTCCCTCTCTCTACAGCAGTGGTTCGCTTCACAACATGTTTTTCCTTGGAGCGCCCACCGAGACCCCCCACATGCACACGCGTGCGCGCACACACACACACACACACACACACACACACACACACACACACACACACACACACACACACACACACACACACACACACACACACACACACACACACACACACACACACACACACACACACACACACACACACACACACACACAATTTTGAAGTGAAACAAATGGGGTTGACAGTTCATGGGCACCTAAGGATACACATGGCGCCTTCTCCTCCACACAGACAAACTGCCTATATCACAGCCGAAACAGAGCAATATTTGGAAAGTTGTTTGGCTTTGCTCTTTGTCATGCTAGCTATTGTTAGGCCACTCGTGGTCAGTTTATGTAAATTACATGGCACAGGCTTCCAAATATCAGTATGTAGAATCTACAATACATCTGTACCCAAGGTTTGTAAGGATTCTAAGTAATACACACACTCATATATTGTTTCATTTATTTATTTTAATTGCGTGCCTAAGTTATTGATGGCAGGTTGAAATTGGATCAAAGCAAATTATGATTCTGTGCAAAATTCTGGCCTACCTCCAAACACATGGCCCTGTGTGATCTTTGGTACCCCTCCCAGGCCTCAGTTTTGGGAAACACTGCATCTACAGCGTTTTAAATGGTAAATGGTGTATTTCTATAGCACCTTTACTGAAGGCGCTTTACATAGATTGTGCATTACATTCACCCATTCATACATCGATGGCGGCGGAAACCATGCAAGGCACCAACCAGCACATCAGGAGCAATTCGGGGTTCAGTGTCTTGCTCAATGAGTCAGGACACTTCGACACTAACTCTGGGGGACCCGGGTTCGAACTGGCAACCTTGTGGTTACCATCCGGCCACTCTACCCCTGAACCACCGCCGCGGTTGGAAGGTTTCCAAACATTCTGTGCGACTCGGGAACCTTGTTCCATGACTCAAGGTCAGTCCACAGCACTCTCAATGATTCACAATGCAGCCACTTTCAACAGAATCCCCTAAATACAGTGGGTCAATTCAGACCTAGATACATACACCACCAGTTTATGACAAAGTATTAATCAGGCTCCACAACTATCTGACTTTTGTCTGCTGTGATTTATTTTATCTTTTCAAAAATAAATAAAAAGGTGAAGTTTGACTGCTGAGAAGTTACTTACTTCAGAAGTTCACTGACAGTCTGGGGTCCTTGTTGTATTATACCATGTAATTCCTGGACGCTCCTCACTTCTTGTGTCCCATATAAAGAAGCTGCGGGGGAGAAGAAGTAAGAAAAGAATAATTGGGTCTCGCTATCTCAAAATGAACCCGGCGGGGCAGCCATAATATATTTATGGACAACATGCACCAAGAGAGGAGAGCTGGTGCACGGGAGAGAAGGCACTCTTGGAGAGAGAGGAGGGGGGTGCGGGGGGGGAGACGACATCCCTCTTCTTTTTGGATTGCTTCAAGTCAGACTCATCCTCTCTTGGGACAGTGTCAAAGGAGAGACCAGTGCGCAAGCTATATTAGGCAAGTTTCTAAAAGTTCTCTCTCTCTC
The DNA here is from genome assembly GCF_951216825.1 of Electrona antarctica. NCBI lineage: Eukaryota > Metazoa > Chordata > Actinopteri > Myctophiformes > Myctophidae > Electrona > Electrona antarctica. The sequence goes on along the minus strand of NC_136790.1, from coordinate 33,718,820 downwards.
TCTCTCTCTCTCTCTCTCTCTCCTCTCTCTCCCTCCCCAGAGGGGGTTGTTTGTCTTTGGACAGAGGCCTAATGTCTCTCTTTCTCTTCAAGGTTGTGGCTCCTCCATTTGAGGCTGGCATTTTGTCAGGGAACAAGTGCGCTCTGTGCGTGTGTGCGTGCATGCATGCGTGCTCTGTCTCTCTGTCTCTGTCTCATATAGATTAGGTAGTATTTTGTTTTGTCAAACCTGTTCTGTTCAAAAAGCCACATTCAAGACCACCCAAGGCCATTTCACCTTAAAAAGGTAAATCACCAAAACATTGCATTAGCGTGATGACAGGCTGCTGTTTCTGCACTATTAGGCTATGTATCTCATTCCCTGCTGCTTTCATTGGTTTCGTCGTGTTCCCATCATCACAGTCCCATCGTAACTCACCTTTATGTGCGCTGTCATCTCTGTCGTTATGTAACAGCTTGACGAAGAAAAGATAACGCACTATAGACCAGTGGTTTTAAACCTTTTCATATCAAGGTCCATCATTTATTTGTTATTTGAGCCTCGGACCACCATTTGATGAGATTTAGCATCTCAGATCCAATTTCATGCTGGTGCTGTGGTACCATAGATAGACAACAGGCAAACATTGATAAAAATAACAATTCAACAAATAATACAGATGTTTAACAATAATTTAACCCTTTAGAACGTAAACTGAATTGTTTCATTTTACACTCTCAAGAGTTAAAGACCTACAGTATAAGGGTCCATTTGGTTACCAACTCTCCATCATTTGTCAAGGAAGGACCCCCATACACAATTTGTGCTGCTAAAATGTTCCAGATTTAAAAACCAGGGTGCTGATACTGTTTGTGCCTATTGGCTTTTTTTGAGTGGTCTAAACCACTCCTACAACTGGCTTTTTTGTGCAGAAAAAATGAGCATGGTTGCTATGTTCACCCTGTTGTAATGACGTAATGAAATCACACCCGGGTGAACAGGGTGAACATAGCAACCATGCTCATTTTTTCTGCACAAACAAAGCCAGGTAATGAAATCACACCCGGGTGTGATTTCATTACGTCAGACATGATTTCATTACGTCAGACAGACCTTACACCACTCAGTTCACACGGGTGTGATTTTTTTTTGTATATTTAACACTCTGCTAACTCTGTCAACAGCGTTAACAGGCTGGACCTGCTAAGTAATGTACGTACAGTAGGCGTAGCCTATACTGGCTGATGTTCTGTAGCTGCCCAAAGAGAACATAAGCATTACTTAGAACATTGTGGAGTTAAAGCGGTCAGTGGACTGAAAGCTATACTGCATACTTTGTCCTAGACACAAAGCCCTGTGAGCTCTCCTGCAAGCATGGCCTTAAATCACCCCACTGTGTCACACACTGTGCCTTTAAACCATGTGATGGACTGATCTCTATGTAAACACCCTGCTGTCTTGTCTGTCTGTCTGTCTGTCTGTCTGTCTGTCTGTCTGTCTGTCTGTCTGTCTGTCTGTCTGTCTGTCTGTCTGTCTGTCTGTCTGTCTGTCTGTCTGTCTGTCTGCTGTTTGCTGCTGATTAGCATTGATAGTGTTGTCACCAATGAATGCATGCGCACATATGAATGGAACCATGACACACCATGACACTGTTCAGCTCAGGGAATGCTCAGGGATGCAAAATGTTTGGCATCTTAAAGATACTCAGGACTCAGGAGGACAGTACGTGGCCTCATACTTGTCTAACTACTTATCCAAAGTGAGTGACGCCCACACAACCAGATCTGGTACCCACCAAATTTTGTACCAAGTAATTCCTGGAAGCTCTTCACTCCTTGTTTCCCATATAAAGAAGCTGCGGGGGAGAAGAAGTAAGAAAAGAGGAATTGGGTCTCGGAATTGGATCTCAAAATGAACCTGACGGGGCAGCCATAATATATTTATGGACAACATTAGATTAAATTTATTAGATTTAGATTAGATTCAATTTATTGTCACTGTACAGAGTATACAAATACTTAGACAGCGAAATGGAAGGTGTACAAAGAGTACTGAGCCGCTGCAACATGAGTCGCGCCGCCACTGACTTCTCTTTACATCAGAAAAAGTAGAAGGATAGTGGACAGAGAGGGAGGGGGGGGGAGGAAGTGGACAGAGAGGGAGCATGCACCAAGAGAGGAGAGCTGGTGCACGGGATTGATAGCACAACAGCCACAACACCAGATCTGGTACCCCCCAAATGTTAGACAAACATGGGAAAATATTCATCTTTCTTCCTTTAAATCCCTGCTGAAAATGCACTTTTGTAGACTAGCTTTCAGTGCTAAGTTAACTCCTACTAATTTCAACCCCAGCATTTCATGTCTCTTGTTCCTTCTTGTTTTTTGTTGCTTTTGTGTACCTTGCGCCTTGTGTGTAAAGCACTTTGTAAAACATTTTGTTTACCTTCAATGCCCAATGTTTACCTTCAATGCCCAATGCCAAGTCATCTTCACTGCTCGGGTTCCGCCTTAGAGGCTCTGTAGAGGACACACACACACACACACACACACACACACACGCACACACACACACACACACACACACACAAAAGATCACATCAGGAATAGTATATCGCATTTACTATGAAAACCTGCATCTTCCGTCCGTCAGTTAGTCACCCCATGCCTCCATATATGGTCATGCCTCATGACATCACACCTCCATTATGGTCACGCCCCATGACATCATGCCTCCATATATGGTCATGCCTCGTGACATCACACCTCCATATAATTATGGTCACGCGTCACGCCTCGTGACATCACGCCTTGTGAGTCGTGACACATCACGCCACCATATATGGCCATCTCTATATGAAGATCACAACACTGACCTCATATAAAACTGGATAACCATACATGGAGAAGACTGGATCATCACAAAGATCTGCATATATGGAGCCGGCCAGCAACTCTACATCTGACCTCAAACCCTTAGATTTCCATATACTGTATGGAGCTGACCTGATCTGACATGTCAGAACAGGTCCTTCCCCACCCTTCTGACATTCCATATGTTGGTCTGACCTCATCATACCCTGTACACTCAAGACACGGTCCATATTTGGCCAGTACAGAATTCATTCCATATGTTGATCTGACCTCCCATGCCAAAGCGCTCGCCCAGCAGTCTGCCGACACCCAGGTGGATGCGTGCACGCGACTCGCTTCTCGCCCTTTAGGGCCAGGTCACTTCTCGCCCTCACAGCGTCTTACTGGTAGCCTATATACTGTATATAGAAAATGGATATTGTATATAATATACACAATACAATATGGATAAAGGGAGTAGCAATGTGACGTCAGCGATGGGGGGGCAACAACATGCGCCAAGCCGATCCTCATAATAATACATTTCTCTGCCCGTGCGTGCGTCCTGGAGTTGCATGTGTGCCCATGTGGATCTGCAGTGCTCAGAGCTGAAGCAGCCCTCTTCCCTGCCTGGTCTAGCAGTGAGTTTAACTGTTATTTAGCATCATAACATTATGACAAATCAATGTTATTTTGATGCCGATCTGCATGACCAAACGCGGCGCTTTCGTGGGGACAGCACAAGCATAGCATGCGTAGGTCAGCCAAATGTCAGCGGCACCCCTGCATGTGTGGCGACGCTGTGGATGACGGATGAGGTCTGTGTTCGTAAACATTAACTAGATATTTGATGACTAGTACTACACTGTGAACGGAAATTGGAATGAAAAGAGCAAGACTTGGACTCCATAACGCACAAGGACAAGCTGAACAATAAGGAAAGAGAGCGTTATCTCAGCAAAATCGGGGACATTGACAGTCTCGTCCCGTATGACTGGACAGAAGTTGCTTTCGATCTGATCTGATCAGATCACCACCATACACAAGCAGGAAATGAAGAAAAAACAACAACACATCTATCTGCGTGATTTGCCTATTGAACACTCAGTGGAGTGTGAACAGTCAAAAAAGGGGGGAATGAACATACAAAGGCTGTTTGGTGACATTAAAAACAAAGTGGTTTGTGGGAGGTTAAGTATAGGGGAGAAGATTTATTAGAAGATTCTGAGGGGGGAGAGGGGAGACGGAGAGAGAGAGAGAGAGAGAGAGAGAGAGAGAGAGAGAGAGAGAGAGAGAGAGAGAGAGAGAGAGAGAAGCAAAGCAGTGAGTTAGTGTTGCCATGGATATGTGCAGGGTGGTGATTTGCATGTTGTTTGAATGGGTGGCCTCAGTGTGTGTGTGTGTGGGGGGGGGGGGGGACTGAGGTACAGTCCTCTCCAATAAACAGCATGGAGATCACTGATGTCATCAGTATATATGTCCATATGGGCATGCCCCCTCTTTTGTACCCTTATATGAAGCTGACCGATGTGGAATTCTAGAACGGGTCCTTCTCCTTGTTACCTCTAGTCGCCCCACCTCATGCTCTCTGGACCCGGTCCCATCCACTCTGTTGCAGTCTATTGCACCTGAACTTCTTCCCTTCTTAACCCACCTTATTAACACCTCTCTGACATCTGGCTACTTTCCCTCTACTTTCAAGACTGCCAGAGTCACCCCCCTCCTGAAGAAACCGACACTTGACCCCTCTGAGATCAAGAACTACAGACCGGTTTCCCTTCTATCCTTCCTATCTAAAACTCTTGAACGTGCTGTCTTTAAACAACTGTCCTCCTATCTCCACCAGAACAACCTCCTGGACTCCAACCAGTCTGGGTTCAAAGTGGGTCACTCGACAGAGACTGCCCTGCTGGCAGTGACGGAGTCGCTCCATGCCGCTAGAGCGAACTCTCTCTCCTCCGTCCTGATACTCCTGGACCTGTCTGCAGCGTTCGACACGGTGAACCATCAGATCCTCCTCTCCACCCTCGAGGGGATGGGTGTCTCAGGCTCTGCACTCTCCCTGTTTGCATCCTACCTGACGGGTCGCTCCTACCAGGTGATGCTGAGAGGGTCTGTGTCAGAACCACACAGGCTCACAACTGGGGTTCCCCAAGGCTCGGTTCTGGGTCCTCTTCTTTTCTCTCTCTACACTACATCTCTGGGTGCTGTCATCCACTCCCATGGCTTTTCCTACCACTGCTATGCCGATGACACCCAGCTGATCCTCTCATTCCCCCCCTCTGATACCCAAGTGGAGGCACGCATTGCTGCTTGTCTGGCTGACATCTCGGCGTGGATGTCGACAAACCACCTGAAGCTCAACCTGGACAAGACCGAGCTGATGTTCCTCCCGGGGAAGGGCTGTCCGCACCGAGACATGGCCATCACCATTGATAATGCTGTGGTGACCTCAACTCGGACTGCGAAAAATCTGGGTGTGACCCTGGACGATCAACTGACGTTCTCGGCAAACATCGCATCAGTGACAAGGTCCTGCAGATTCCTCCTCTACAACATCAGGAGGATTCGCCCCTTCCTCACGGAGAAGGCAGCCCAGGTGCTCATCCAGGCTCTCGTCATCTCCCGCCTGGACTACTGCAACTCCCTCCTTGCTGGTGCTCCGGCATCTGCCATCAGACCTCTGGAGCTTGTTCAGAAAGCTGCGGCTCGTCTGGTGTTCAACCGCCCCAAGTTCTCCCACACAACCATCCTTCTCCGTTCTCTACACTGGCTCCCCGTAGCGGCCCGCATCCAGTTCAAAACCCTGGTGTTAGCCTATAGGGCAGTGAAAGGAACAGCTCCTTCCTACCTCCGGGCTATGGTCGATGCCTACACCCCTGCCCGACCACTTCGGTCTGCCACCTCGGGGCGACTGATTGCCTCGTCACTCAAGGGTCCTTCTGGCCGATCCACACGGTCACGACTCTTTTCTGTTCTGGCCCCACAGTGGTGGAATGAACTCCCCACTGATGTTAGGACAGCAGAGTCACTGCCCATATTTCGCCGCAGGTTGAAAACCCACCTCTTCAGGAAACACTACCCTTCCTCTCTGCCTGACCTACTTGTTGTTAACTAGTTGTACGAACGCTTGTTTTCTATTGTTGTATTGTTTATTGGATCTTGTTTAGTCGATACACTTAATTGTTTTAGCTCATGCTCATTTGATTTAGCTATTTTGTCTCATCTGGTTAAGGAAATAGGTAGCTGATATATTGCACTTTTACCTTAGCGCTAGGTATACTCTTGGTTGCTTGTTTTTGCAGAAAATGCACTAAAGACTTCTGGTGATTAGTAGTTTTTGTTCCCTACCTATGTTGAATACACTTATTGTAAGTCGCTTTGGATAAAAGCGTCTGCTAAATGACTGTAATGTAATGTAATGTATGATGGGACAGCATTTTTAATTGTTGCCCACATGATAATGTGAAAAATCGATAAATAACATGTTTTTGTCATCTAATCCAATTTTTTACCTTAATCATTAAGGTAACAAATTGGATTAGATGACAAAAACACGTTATTTATCGATTGCTGTCCCATCATAAAAAAAGTACAATTAGGCTACTCATGTAGCCTACTGTACAATGGTACAGTAGGTACTTTTACTTACTTGAGTACGTCCATTCTTTACCTTTTGTTTTACTTTTACTCCACTAGAGGCTAATATTGTTTTTTTACTCCACTACAGTTGAATATATCGCTTGCCCCAAAACACAGACGGTATTCACCTGGTATTCCTAAACGTAACCTCAGTAAAACTATACCTAAACCTAACCTTATTCCTAAACCTACCCTCAAAAAAACTATGCCTAAACCTAAACTTATTCCTAAATGGTACCTCAGTCAAACTATACCTAAACCTAACCTTATTCCTAAACGTAACTTCAGTAAAACTATGCCTAACCCTAAACTTATTTCTAACCATATCCTCACTAAAACAAATACCAGAATACCACTGGTCCACAAAACAAATGGGTGCGAAGTCTGCAAATGTGTTTTGGGGTGAGCCTTCCGCGCCATTCAAGACCCCGATAGGGTTGCGTGAAGACTGCGTGAAGACTAGTGGCAGCGGTGGCCGAACGGATTGCGGAGCGGTCTTGATACCGGAAGGTCGCCAGTTCGAATCAGCGGTCCGACACGTTAAAATTACCACCGCTGAAGTGCCCTTGAACAAGGCATTGAACCACTACGATGAAATGTTCTATGAGCAGGGCCTGGCTGGAAACAAGTTCTTGAGCTTAGCCCAGATACCCTGGGTAAATATAGTAATCATTTCATTTAGTTTCACCCGACCCCGCCTGCCTCTGATTGCAATCAGGGTCTTGAATGACGCAAGCCTTCCGGTTACTCTAGTCCAGTGATTCCCAACCTGACGGCCGACCTTCCCCCGATAGCAATAGATACTGGGCTGCCTGCGGTTGTTGTTGCCCATCCCCACCAGTCTAAAGACCCTCGGCCATATAAATGCTAATGTATGGCTTTGTTTACATAGGCCTACTGTATAACAAAAAACACCGCAATACCTCTGCGCGTTCCAGCCTGCTTTTTGCTGTTATCTTTTAAGCTGACCTACAAGCCCACACTGTGTTGCAAAAGCGGCAGTGATGGGCTTACAAATCGCCAGGGTGGAGCTACATACAGCCCAACTCCACTCAGTCCACTGCATGTCGAGAAGTAAAGGCAGACGAGTGAGACGACACAAGAGAGAAGCAGAATAGCCAGGTGCCAGGTCCTTCATGTTTCATAATAACGTTCGCTGTTGTTGATCATGTGTGACGTGATGAAAGCAATTAGCAATTGTATTCGCATTGGTAGGTCAGGAAATAAAATATATATATTTGTTGTTAAAGCCACAGGCCCAAAATTGGACAATTTACAATTTAGGCATTATAGGCATTTAGCAGATGCTCTTAATCCAGAGATATAAAAAGTAGTTATCATGAAACATGCGTAAGCTAAGAACGTAACAGTGTATCTATCTAAGTATCTATCTAAACTATACATACTATACTATATTATATATTATACATGTGTACTATAAAGTGCTATGACTACATAAAATGCAATTCTAGTGCTGTCTACGTAACATGCTATAAGTCTGTTTAAAATACTATCTAAGTCTACATAAAGTGCTATCTAAGGGGCTAGTGCTACGGGCCATGGTGGAGTCTGAAGAGGTGGGTTTTCAGACTACGGCGGAAGATTGGGAGTGAGACTGCAGTTCTGATTGTGATGGGAAGTGCATTCCATAGTTTTGGAGCCAGAAGGGAGAAGAGTTTGGGACGTGTGGAGCGCTGTCCCGGCGTTTTTAGTGAAGGTACTTCCAGCTTCCCTGCGTTGGCTGATCTGAGTGCGCGGGAGGGTTTGTAGGGTACGATCATACTTGTAAGATATGGGGGAGCTATGCCTTTGGTTGCTTTGAATGCCAGCATCAGAGTTTTGTATTCTGTGCGGGCAGCGACTGGGAGCCAATGGAGGGAGCGGAGAAGGGGGGAGACGTGTGATAATTTTGGCTGGTTGAAGACC